>NW_021850355.1:109947-111794 GCF_003651465.1 Formica exsecta
TATATATATATTTTTTTTTTTTTAATTTTTCGTTATCGAAAACAATGAAAATGTGAGAGGGACAATATATATGCGCGTTTCGAAATAAGGGATAGTTTTATTGCTCGCAATACGGAAAATGTATGGAGCCTGCCGGAGGCAGGAAAACGGGCTGCTAAGATATTCCAGCCGGTGAATAAATTGCCGATGGCAAGGCCGCGAACTAACGGGCGCCAGTCTGGCGTCGATACTCCTGCTGTCGGTTGCACCACGTGCTTCGAGCGGGGATTCGTTCGATACGCGGATAAGAGCATGTAATCGCGAACGTTGCAAAACCGTGAGTCATTTTCACGAAAAGATAATTATCCACGTGGTTGAGGAAAAATTCAGAAATGAAAATAACTTCTAATCATTATCGTTAAATTAAAAGCAGAGAGCGAAAAGAATTTTTTCGCTACTGAATAAAAATAGTCACACGTAAAAAAGTGATGAAAATATCAAAAGAGAATAATAAACTAGGAATGACATTTCTCTATTCTCTCTGAAATCTCTAATTGAAGTTAGACGCAATCATATCACAGATGCAATCGAGAGAAAGATATGTCATGCATCCTCTCAACGCTATGTCATGCTATGTGCATGCAGGTTAAAATTTAATTCGATATAAAAATCGAATAAGTTTTTATCAGTTATGATCAAATGTGTATAATTCTCGACATTTTATATATAAATTCGTTTAAAATGTATATAATTCGCACATGAAAAAAAATGTAAAAAATAATCATTGCATTTGATTAATTTTTCCTACTGCAAAAAGAGAGAAAATAATTGAGAAATATGCAGTATTGTACAGATAACATGTTTTGTGAGTCAATTAATAATATTACTGAACTTATTGTATACAGCAATTTTATCTTCTTCTTGAAAATTACAGCAAATTATCGATTAAGGAAAATGCAAGTTTTAATTGAATGGTGAATCCAAAAAATGTCAAGACAATGTGATGATCCAAAATGTATTGCACTTAAAGAAAAATTTACGTAAGAAATATAGTTTCGTTATAAAATTGTATATATTTAATTAAGCAACATTGCGTGTAATAAAATTTCTTAAATTTTATATAGCGTGTACACATGTCTCTTGTAAGCTTAATATGAAACTTAGCATCTTGTAAAGATCCTACGTCACTTCGTAAAAATCTAACAATCGGATTGCAATCGGATTCTTCATGAAATACCATAGAGTAGGATCTTCATGAAATGCTGCGTTTTATGATAAGACTATGCAATATACACAGTTTAACTTCGCGCTATATATGTGTACATACTTGCTAAATATTGTCTTTATCGTTGATAGCACTCATAAATATAAAAACAAAGAGAAAGATCCGAGACCGTCTTCAACATCATATCAAAATTCTTTGGATAATTCTATTGCACCACAAAATAAAAGGCAGAAACGTACAAAATCAGAACCAAAGCACTCGAAAGATAGCTCGAAAAGTTCGAAAATGTTGTTTAATAAATCGAAGGCTTGCAAAAAGTATTAAATAATTCATTATATATATTAGAATATTTTCCAAATAAATTAATTTAATGCGGAATTTTCTTGTAAACAGAATTAATTATGGAGTATTTATCTTGTAATTAATTTTTACACATTGCAGATATTTAAAAAATTATCAGTATTGATACATACCTGTACAAAATATATATAAATCAATTTAATACGTTTTAAAGAAATTCGTCAATATATATATATATATATATATATATTATTAATATATCACCTGCTGTCAGAAAATGAATTGTTTTGTGCATACTTGTTCCTGAATAGTTTCTACTTTTATATTAACTTTGTTCTTTTTT
>NW_021850355.1:112350-117980 GCF_003651465.1 Formica exsecta
ATATATTATTAATATATCAACATAATATATTAACATTAGAGGAATTGCTAATTTTAGAATCAATATTGTCAAATTAAAAAGTTTCTCGAACAAAGATAATTAGTGGAACATATAGAAAATATGTTCATAATTGAAAAATTTTACAATCTTTTTATGACTTTGCTACATTATAATATGTTTCTTTCAGTAAGAAATGCCATGTCTCGCAATCGACTTCTGGAAACTCGATTTTGACATATTTACGACAAAAGTTACGGTGAGACATAAAATAATAAATTATTGCCATATGCATCATCCACTAATATCACGAAAGATTCTCACGGGAAACAAATTTGACCTTGTTTTTTTCCGCGTTTCTTAAGAATTCTTCCTTCCATGTCAACTTACTGACTCAACCAGATTCTTTCCTCTAAGCTAAAATAACAGCAACTTTTTCTCACGATATAATTACCTTAATATATTAATACTTATTGTTAGTATGTCTATCTTACATTAAACAGTGTTAATGCCTCCAAAGATATAAAGAATAAAATATAAGATTAAAAGAAAAAACAGAATAAAATATAAAAATTTAAAATAAAATATATAAAAGTTCTCATAAACAAAATCTTTAAAAATATTAATTTTCGAAATGATTGTTTTAAGCTCGGCAATTATATCGCTATAATATTTATCTGCATAAAAAAGTTAAATGATATATATTTATGTTAAATAAATATTAAAATCTAATATCTTTTTAGCGTATTTCTCTGATTTGTACGTGTAGCATAAGGAGCACGGAACCGAACGCGTTCGAACGAATTTCCGGCAGTTCCCAGAATTATATGAAACAAATATGTACCTGTCGCAAAAATGGTAGAAAAAAAAACGTGTTAAAACGAGTCTTCAAATCAAATATTTGACACTTTAGTGGACTCGTTCACGAATGTCTCATGTGAATTTTTGACACAGAGCATCACGACTCTCGGAGTGGAAGTTTGCACGGACATGCGAATTCACAGAACGTGTCTACGGAGAGAAGCAAGAGGAAGAGAAAAAGATCGCATCGTCGACATAAAAAGGCTTCGAGGAGAGAAAGTGATCGACTGAGGCATGACTGTTTCACGAGGCTTTGTGTCTGTGTGCGAGGTCGTAGTTCGGATGAGCTAAGAGCTTGTAAATGCACGTCTCATGAGATTACTTCGAGTGATCACGAATGTTGCTGCGTTAAAGTTAATCTACAATGATAATAATATAAAAATTGCATTATTTAACATTCCAAATATATGATAGTTTTTAACTATATATACTTTAACTGGAACAACATTTTGGACACATTTAATAATTCATGAGTTATTTTTTTTAATTAGAAATTAAAAAAGAATAAAAAATAAATTCCCTTTCGTAACAAAAGAAATTTATACTAATTAGAAAAGGCGCGCACACACACACACTTAATATAAAAGTAACGTATATAATAATCACAAATATAAAAGAACATGAGCTGTCATGTTGCTGCCAATCGTCGACTTTTTCAGGCCAGACGAAAAAAGAGAGTAAATCGACTGATATCTAAAAGTATATTAAGAAATGACATTCCAACAGACAGACATACTGCAGAACCATCGGCAAGTGACAAGAAACCTCGGTTTAAATATCCAGATGAATTATTGCAAGAAAAATCAAAGTTAGTATGCTTAGGTTCATATTTTTTTAAATGCTTTTTAATGACTTTTTCGTCTGATTATCGAAATTTGCAGTGAAGAACGTAACGTGATTATCAAAGGATTAGACACCATTTGCAAAGGAATTAACAGATTTGGTGCACGCATAATTAGACTTTTTAAATCAGAGAATTAGTATCTCCCAAATAATTTTTTAAAACTATCTGATACTTAAAATTTCATCTATATTTAATATGAGAATTCTGTAATCAATTGACAATTGCAGTATTTTTAATATTGTAATTTTTCTAAATCACTCTGTAATATATATATATTTTTTCAAAATTGTTAAATCTACGATGTCTATTATATGTCCTTACATAAAATAAAACATCTGAAAAGAGATGTTCAAATTAAAGAGAAGAGGAATTATGAATGTGGATAAAAAACATATACTTTATAAAACATTTTTTTTCATATTATTTTTATGGGTATGGTATAGTACCTGCTTGGACATGCTGCAAAAGATTGGTATTTTAAAACCAATCACATTCAAACGCCATTTCCTATCAATAATTTATTCTATGTTAAAGAATTCACAAATGTAAAGTAGTCCTGTGTGGAATTACGCTCTCAAATTCGGTACATCAAGGAAGTTTTAACCTGAGTTGAATGGAAAATTATTATTTGGGTTATTGAGTATGTTTATGTACGTGTTACATATCGATATTGTGGTCTAATACATTGTATGAAAGTAACGATGTATACCATTTTATCTATGTGAGAACTTAAGATAACAGTAACATACAAAATTCGCTGTTACTGCTTCAATGTAATAACCTACAATACTTAGTATGAGGTCCATTTATAAATACAGTACTGTATTCCATATACATTGCCAAGAGGCAGTGGTCATGAATTAATGTCATTAATGTGTGTGTCATTATGTTATATTTTCTAAAACACACGTATTTCTTTGTATTCATTCGTGACTTCCGACTAATCGTTATTATCAGAATATTGTGTATATTCACACTACACATGCAAACATATCGCGCGTTCCATTGAAACAAAATAAAAAAATATTCTATGGACACATTTTACATGGTTCTACATAATCTTTTCAAGAAGCGTCAAAAGCTTCAAACATACTGCTTCGATGCGAAGTTCTGTGTGATCATCAGGCCGAGGCAAAGACTCGCTGAGAGTACATTAAACTATTACATTACGTACGCATGAGGAATTAGTCTCAAAACACTGGAATGATCGGTCACTTCTCGGAGAGACCGCCGATCGGTAGCGTAGTCAGTTTATCGTCGAATCGAATGAGGTAATGCCGCTCCCTTCGCGTATTATTATTCAAAACATAGCGCGAAACTCGAATGAATTAATTAGGCTAAATGTGTGTAGCAAGCGTTCGAGTTTGGCAAGTCGGCGAGCAAATATCTTATATCGCGATATTATCATCTTAGAATCCCGAAAGAAGAGACATATAGAGATATATATAGAAAATGCGAATTCACCGTGTACTGCGCCTGCTAGAATTTCGTAACTGTTTTTCGATTTCAAACTGTCGTAAATCCGCTCTCTGCAAAAAATCTTGCCGCTCCAAATATCCGTCCTTGCCCTTATTATGAGTATTGATTTCTTCTTCTATGTTTTCCTGCTTCTTGAAGTTGTCCCAATCTAATTTGGACTTTTCTAATGTACTAATTTTGGCCTTTTTTCCGATCTGTCCCAAGACAGAAGAAATGCCGCCTAACCCGGCGCGCCTAATACCGCCTTTCCCTCGCCCTTTGCCTGCCGCAGATGCGGATTCTGATGGTTTTGTGGAATTTTCGGCCGCGGAAAGCGATAATCTGGCCTCTGCAGAATCAACCGGTACTTCTTTCTCAACCTTCACTTCTTCACCGGCAAATTCAAAAATTTTAGTTATCTGAACTTTTTCCTGAATTTTTGGCTTTTGTATTGGTGATGATTTCTCGTTTGATCTATTTATTGGATTTTGTGGCTTTGGTTTTGATACAACAGCTATAAAATAGAATATTTTAAAATTACACTTTTGAATGTTTAGGTGTTATTAATCTTCTTCAAATAAAATTACATATTTTATTGATTCTATTTTATAACTTGTAACATTAAATTTAAATGTATCAAGAGTTTTAAATATATCTTTAAAGGCTGTAATAACATTGTAGAGGTAGGATAATATTAAAATTTTAACAGATGTGGTAAATCTCTATATATCTAATCTCTTATCATTATACTTTTATCATTTTTCTTTGAAATATAAAACTTTCTAAAGTATTATTTTGTACTATCCAATGTGTAATAAAAATGAAACTAATTAAATATTACGTAATTGTAATATATGATATTATATGCTTTGCTCTGTTAAGATTTTTTATAGCTTTACCTGTATCTTTCATAAAGTCAGCCCAAAGAGAATCAGCTCTCTTCTTTTCTTCTTCTTCAGTAAGTTGTTTTGTCTCTTTACATTCTTCCGCTTCTTTATTTTCTTCTTCTGATACTTTTGATTTGTTTTCGATAATTTTCCTGCGCTTTAAACTCTTTCGACCCTTAGATCTCTTTTTACCTTTTTTACGCCCAATTTCCCTTTTATTCTCATCATTTTCATCCTCTGGACTTTCAACGTCACCTTCAGATTCTACTTCAGATACTACATCACTGTCAACACGATCAGGAATGTAATCTTCGTCGTCTTCATCTGAATCAGAAGGCAGCTGATGTTCTTCTGACATGTTTAAATATCTAAAAAAATAAATAGAATTAGATGACAAAGTTATTATGCATGTACATGTATATAAAAATGTCATAAATTTATTATAATTTAATATGTATTTTTTGTTTCAAAAAGAATTTTTATTTTATATAAATTGTATTTCTTACAAACTTTCTTGTAAATGCCATCATTGTTATATGTTTTTTCTTTAAGTTAATAAAAATATTTTTTTATCCACAATTATGAATATATTTTATAGATTATGTAAATTATCTGACATATGTTATAGTCAATATTTTATTAATATGCAATAATACTAATTATTAAAATTATTGAAACATATTATTCATAGCAAACATGTAAAATCCATTTTAAATTAATTCGCCTTTTTTCATTACATAATTCTAAAATTTCTGATGTCATAAACTATTAAATTAACAATTAAAATTTAAACAAAGAATTCTCGAAAGCACAAGTTTTTTCTCATTGATTAAAGAAAAATTATTAGCATTAATATTAAAATATTCTGTTGCTCCAAAATATTCAAACAATATTCACGATAAAAGTAGCTGTTTAAAAGAAGCGGTAATTAAAAATTCTATCAAATCACCGTGTTTTCTCGCGTTGTCAACATCGTGAAACTTAACCTCCCTAATTAAGCGGACTTCAATCTCTAGTGAAATTAGGCGCGATAATTTAATACGATTTCGTGACTCACGTTTTTTTGAACGGTGACTCGTCGGTGCCAAAAATTCCGCGAACGGACGTCGACTTGCCTTCCGGAAATGTCGTTACATCGAGACGCGGTGGCGGATCTAGCGTTCGTCACCGCTTTCATGAATCGTCGTCGACGAGGGGGGCCTGAATCGATCTCGCGCGTACACAACGAGAAGACACCGGGCTGGCCGAAAAGATCGTGAAATACCTTGAGAAAAAAAGAAGTCGCAATGCTTCACGACACGTTCGACTTCGCTTGGTTCGCAAATGCGTCTGGCCGACTCTGGCCTCTGGCCTGGCACGCATCGCGGCGATACGCAACGGCACAATCGGCGGCATCTTACATCGAACTGGGGAACTACATCAAAATAGCGCGATTACGTCACTGATGCCAATGATGTAAATTGAAAATTTTGCACTTTTATAGCAATTAATAATTATGTCCTACGCACAATAGAAAAAATATTAGGAATAAGAATAAATATTAAAAAAGTATATATATATATATTGTATATATATTAGTATCA
>NW_021850355.1:118177-129458 GCF_003651465.1 Formica exsecta
TTTATAATTTAATTTATTTTATAAATTGTATTTTTTGTAAATTTTCTTATGTAAGTTACCGTTGTTATATGCTTTTTCCACAATGAATAAAAATAATTGATGATCTTGATTTTATTTTAAAGCTCAGATTATAATGTATATATATTTTTAAATATATTTAAAAATGTTGAGATCTCTTTGTATAGAAAACATCTAATATTATTAAGATATTGAGCGGACACTCCAATAATTAAGAAATCTCTCTATTGTGTTCGGATAAAATAATCTTGTAATAAAATCCAAAGCTAACTTTGGATTTTATTCTAAGATTATTTTATCCAAACACAATAGGAAGATTTTTTATTGGAGTGTCTGCTCAATATTTTTATAACATTAGATGTTTCTTATACAAAGAGAGAAGAACAAGAGATGTCAACATTTTCAAGTATATTTAAAAAAATATATAATTTTAGCTTTAAGATAAAGTCAAAATCATCATCAATCATTTTTATTAATTGTGAAAAAGAAATATATTACAATAATAACTTATATGTATAAGAAAATTTACAAGAAATACAATTTATAAAATAAATTTTTTAATAACTAGAAACATTTATTAAATTATAAATATTATAAATATCTGACATGCTTTTAGGATATATGCATATAATAACTATCATCTATTGATATAATTGATGATATTATATTGATATATTGAATAACTTTGATGTCATCCATTTTTAGGTGTTTCTTTTATATTTGATAGATATTTAAACATATCAAAGAGAACATTAGTTTTCTTGATTTAAATGAAGATAATGATTATTTTTCTGACGATCCCGATGCGTTTTATTTAACTTATTTATTCCTTTATCATTTTTGAATAAATCTTGATTGCATTTTGAAAACAATTGTAACTGTTGATTCACTAATGCAATAAAATATGATTCTTGACATTTTCTTTAAGAAAGTATCGATAGCACACACAAATTTATCTGTCTAAAATATTTTTGCTTGATCTAAATTAGTATGAACATACTGTTGTCATTTGCTAGAAGCTTTTACGTTTAAATGATATCACGAAACACACGTTCACAGTTTCAGAAAAAGGTCGGAGAGTGTCAGATTGCCAGACATCTTTCACGAAATTGTCGAGCAATAATTTAGCGCCTTCTTCAGGATATTAAATAGGATCAGCAGGGTCACCGCAAACCTCATATTACAGGATCCATTTCGAATCCTAATTTCAACGAAATGAATGACTGCCGGTTGACGGGGATTTTCAATGGATTATAGATCAGGCGACCCTTCTTTTTTCGAAACGAAAGTTTGAATGGACGAGGAAGAGAAGGGAACAAGCACATCTATGTCTTGTAAGTAACTTAAAATTATTGTTAAATATTGCTTCAATGTTACGAATATAGTTAAACTTATTTCTTGTACTATTTTAATGTACAAATAGTATATTAAATCTGTATATACATATCTCAATTTATTAATATAGCCGTTTAACTCCGAGCTGAGACTTTATAGTCACTCTCTGCGCTTCCATGGAGAGAGGAAAGGAAAGAAGCCAGGAAGAGGATGTACCAGGTGGCTGCGCGAATGCCGTGCGATTGGATCGAGCAGCATCTTGGAAAACGAGATGAGACGGATGAGACGAATGAGACTTAGGGAGTTGGGATGTTCGAAAGCTCCGCCTGGTTTTCGGGACGTCCCAAATCTCGCGCCCCTCTAAATAACATCTTTTCTGTCTGTCTCTTTCTCGATTCATGTTGCTCCTCTCTTGTGCGTAGTCCACCCTTCGGCTTTTACTTCGAGAACTTTGACTAACAATTAGTTTCACGTCGGAGACGCGATCTATCGCAACGTTCTGCTCTGCTGATAGATATACTCGTGATCGCGTAAAAAAACTCATCGGTCACGTAGCAGGTATCGAGCAAGTTGCATAATTAATTGCGCTATCTGAACACAAGTGACAATCATGATCAATAATTTAAATGCGTAGCCATTTAAACAAGATGGTTCTCTTATACATATTACTCTAAATAATGTCGCGTAGCTTTATTCTTTTCGATCCTCTCAAATTTGGCACAATTGATTAAAGATAATTTCAAATTAATAATAGTGTAATAATATTAATAATATATAAAAAATTAAATAGCAAATTGCAGCAGTTCGTCATTTCAGATCTTGTCACTTGTGTTTTTTTACATCTCTTGTGCTATCATATTATGTGATTTTTGTTGTGTATGTGTATGGCAAGAAAATGAAGTCTTGATTTAAACGTAATTAAACAGTAGTCAAGAGAGATCTTTTTTATTATTTTTAAGAACGCGCAATTTTATTTCAAGCTGGTGTTTAGGAAAAACAACATTTAATTGTTAAGTATAGCATAAACAGATTCCGATTTTGCGACATAAAGTACGCAGGAAAGTTTAAAAAATAAAAATATTGTGAAAAAAAATTTGCTCTTTTAGCCGAGAAATTTACCTAAAAGACTTTTCACTGTGTGAAAGTAAAATTGCGCAAAAAAAATTCTGCTTTTAATACTTGTCTTTTAATTTATCTGATAACCAAATCTTAAAAATTGTCAGTTTGCATTATTGCGCTCTTTTGTAAATTAATTGTTTTAATAATTGATTGATTTTTACAATCATTATTTATCAGTAGATTGTTAATTACGCTTCGTAAGATAGATAGTCATATTATAATAGTTTGATTGTGTTCGTCTTATCAGTGATCTCTCTCTTCTAAATTTCTGACATTAACATAAAAACTTTAATATCATCTATTTTTACACTTTTTGGCCGCATAAACAAAGGAATATACACAATAGATTTCACTTTTAAAAGAAATAAAATAAAACTGCGTAACATAATAAAAGGACCTACATTCTGATTAAACCGATTAAATTTTTCACGATAAGCGATAACTACGCATCTCACAAGTTGCGGAAGCGTCGCGTGATTACCGTTTCGAATAATTAATTAATGGCTATTATATAATTAATGAGATGGTTATAATGTAACAGAATGCCTCGAAAACGGCGCGCCTCGACATCGTCACTGGAAGAATATCATTCCGAAGAGAAATACATAAAAGATGACATAGACAGTCGCGCGCCGCGAAATGCTGCCAATGCTCGTGAAAGAGCCCGTATGAGAGTTTTGAGCAAAGCCTTTGGAAGATTAAAAACATCTTTACCATGGGTACCGTCAGATACGAAATTAAGTAAGCTGGATACACTAAGGCTAGCATCAACGTACATAGCCCATTTAAGAGCCGTACTCCGCGACGACGGCGAAGCTCATCCCGAAAGTACCAAGTCTTTGTCACTCGCGTTGGTGAGTATCTATATCCATTTTTCTAAAACTTAGAGCTGCTTAAGATTTGAATAATCTTTCTTTCCTCTTTAATTATTAAAAGATGATGCTGAGAATCAGTTAAATTTTAATTAATTCTAAGTAACTTTGAGAAAAATGATACATTGATATCGATCTCGTGAATTGATTTTCTAATAAAAACATAAACCAAAAAAAATATTTAATTAGTAATCAATTTAATAACCAAAGTTATCCGTTCATAGAACATAGATTAAACGGAAAATAACCAAATGTAACTTCATATCGATTATCTTTCATACAATTTATCTATAAAAAAATTCAATATATGACGTATCAGTATTTTTTAATAGATATAACTGTACAAGATATTTCAAGAATTGTGCGGACTTAAACCGATTTTACTGAGAATTTGAGAGAGTTATCTCCAAACTATTTCTCGCTTTTACAATCAGACTTTCGACTTGATAATAATTCTGTAAAATAACATCGAGTCCAGGTGGATCCACTCGGAGTCGCGAGACGAGCGTCTTCGCAGTTATCCACTCTGTTTATGTCTGTCCAGGTGGATCGAATCACTCCAGAAACCATCTTACCCACCCTTTGCCACCATTAATTCT
Organism: Formica exsecta; assembly: GCF_003651465.1. NCBI lineage: Eukaryota > Metazoa > Arthropoda > Insecta > Hymenoptera > Formicidae > Formica > Formica exsecta. Next base: position 122,121 of record NW_021850355.1, read on the forward strand.
AAGTTAGTTCCGTTGTTTGAAGAAGCGTGCCGTTCTCCGCTGCGAAATAGTTGCCTCTTCGGTTCCCTCCTCTCTCTCCCCATCGAGATCAAAGAATATTTTATCTCTGAAAATGTTTCTCCATGTAAATTCATTGATATTAATTTTGAATCAAAGCGCATAAACAAATTTTCAATTCATACGGCTTTTAGCCGTAATATGTATACAATTTAATTAAAAAAAATTAATATTTTATGGGTGTATAAAATTTGAATAATATTCAGATAATTATAATGCGCGATGCAATCTAGTTTAAAATCTATTTTAAAATATCGAATACTCTTTTAAAGTATCGATTTTAATTTCGTTTAAATAAGAATAATCTTAACATTGCAGTCATGGCCATTCGCTATTCAAAACAGCAACGCTACCACGCTTATGAACAACAGTTGCAACGTCTCCTCGACATCTTCGAATTGTAATCAGTATCGAGGACAACAAGTGACTCATGATATCCAAAACTTCCATCATTCGGGGCATCAGAGCGTGTCGACACGCCATAATCTTCAGGGGGGAGAGCAACAGCTCTCTTATTTCTAACAAAAAAATTCTGATAATGCGATCAAAGCTGACTACAACGAGCGATATCTACGAGAAACGACTACTAGCTGGAAATTACATAACTATGACGGTGTTGTCGTTTTCACGCCTTATTTATTCCAGAGTGCCTTAATCTTCTAGTATTTATTGATTTACTTTTAATGCAATTGATAACGATTATACACCCATTTGTGTGACAAAGAAATAATTTATCTGTCAATAGCATTTATATCTTAATTTATGCGTCTTTTGTGCATCAAAGAAATGCATTTTATACATCCTTTGTGCACAGTTTTAATGAAATAAATTCAGACGAGCAGAATAAACAAAATATTATCTTTTTTCGTTTTTACAGAAAAAATACAATAAAAATGTAATGAGAATTTTGAAATTTTTGATTTATCAAACATTTCGTAAAAGATATTAAGAGATGTTCGCGGAGAAATTGTTTCCTTGTCTCACACATTCAATTATTGCAATATCATATAATATTGTAATCGTGTAATTGATACCAAAGCTTATCAACTAGTCCAAAATAAAATATTTTTAAGATTTTCAATAATTTTCTTTATATTATATTTAATGCAATATATATATTCAAATCATATATTGCTAATATACATTATTCACAATGAAAAATTTAAGGACGTAGAGAGAGATTATTTATCACTAAAATAGAATAATTAATCAAGAAGAATATTTTTATCACTTTATATAGAAATATTTTCCTGATTAAGTTCTAATTTTTTTATATATATTATACAAGTCTACATATGTATATATACATATATATGCGTGTCTATCGACTTGCCGGTCGATTGACATCTCTTACTGGAGAAGCGCCGAATGGCATCCGGAACAGCGGGGAGGAAGTGCGCGGTAAGGTAAGAAGGATAAAGAAGTTCAAGTTAAATAAACATCGTGAAGGGCCTTTTGTGTAAACCCGATACTAAAATAATATATCCCACACGGCGACAAAAATCGACCGGCACTAAACGTATCGTTTAACGTCTCCGCGCTACGTCAACATATACATACATGGGCTTTGAAAATTTATATAAACGAGAGATAATTTTATTCTTCTCTCTCTCTCGCCTGCGCGTTTTTCGACTTTATCCTTACAAATTTTCATCGCGCTATTTTTGGCCACCATATGTTAAAGACAAAAGAGAAAGAGAGAAATTTATATTTTTATGTAATATAAATACCTTCATATACTTTTAAAGATATATCTATGCATCCTTTATAAGAACTAGATTACTAGAACATTTTATAAACGCGCCTTATTTATTTTGTGTATGTATATATATATTAAATATAGTTCTTTGTTTTTTCAAAATTAATTAAATTAAAAATATATAGTTTTGTTTTATGAAAATCAATTAAATTAAAATTATACATACACTTAATATTTGAACTGTCAAATGTCACTCAGTCATGACAGGCTTTTATTGGTGAAGTAATTAATCCATAGTATAGTGCAGCGTCCAGATAACTTAATAAGCCAATCAGCATCGCGGAAAAGAATAATACCTGCGATTTAACATTTTTTAAGAGTAGAAACTGTATAGATTATCGACAAAAGTATATTAAAGGTATAACAAAAATAAATAAAAATTATACCTCTCATATAGTGCATCTTTCGCGATTAAAGATATAAAACAAAGTTGAAATACCTGAGATAAGAGAAAGACGTTACATATGATTCCGACTGGAAAGTATATACGTGTATACTGAGAATTGAGTGGCGAAAATTCCGATTTAGAAGTCATTTCGCGCCTTTTGCCAGGGTCATTTCGCCGATCGTACCGCGCATGCGCGGCACCGATATGTTTCCGCGATGCATCACGCGCCAATTTCACGCACGGCGCAGAATGAATCACGAATCAGGTAGTATGTATAATATATGCTCCGTGGATCAGGTTAGTACAATATATGTGCTCGGAGCAAGCAGAGCGGACCGGAACCCGGAACCCACAGTAGTAGTGTCCGCTCCGACGAGGGACGTTGATCGATCCTTTCGTTGTGCCGTTTAATACGCGTTGTACGACGCGCGTTTTTCATGATGTAGCGTTAGAGCCTTCGGGTTGGCCGAGAGACTCGAGCAGATCGCTGATAATCCGAACGAGAGAATATTTTCCCCCTCGTTCCCATTCGGTCCTTGACGTCGCCGCGCGTGTGTATACGGAAACATACGTTCCGAGACGACGGACGAGAGAACGTGGAGCCCCCGCGGGGCCAGGTATCAAAGCGCGAATCGCAACACAGCGTCAAGATGGCGTGTGCCACGAGCACAGCTGTTGTTTACCCACAAACCCGTGTGGGGCAGGTCACTGGCTGTTGCCGCTACTGCTGAGAGAGAGGACGAGCGCGTGAACGACGACTGGCTCCCCCGTCGTCGGGACTGGTCGGGTCGGGACGATGGGAGTTGCTCGACGAATGAGCGACTCGGAGTAACGGAGCATTCTCGAGAGAGCGGCGTGACAGCGACGTGACGAGGACGTGACAACGACGACGACGACGACGACGACAACAACAACAACAACAACAACAACAACAACGACGACGACGAGGACGGCGTCGGTGGTGGTGGCGGCGGTAGTGATAGTAGTAGTGGTGTACCGAGGAAAAAACGGAAAGATTGACTCGATGGAAGAGGGTAGCGAGGCCTGCGACGGCAGAAGTCACGAAGTCAGCTGGCACGAATCGAGCGCGAGAAACTAACCTAGTTGCGCCAGATCCGCCATCGCTCGGCACGAGGACGGCGAGGACGGCGAGGCGGAGTGATCGAGAGTGGAAGCGTCGATATCGAAGGAGAAAGCGGCGAAGTTAGTTTACGTTTTAGTTGACGCGACAAGTGCGCGTCTCATGCACGAATCCTTTACTTTTCTCGATGACCTGATGCCTCGATGCGTTACGTAAAAAGCGCGAATGCACGATTGACCGCAAGATTGACGATGTCCACATTCCTGGTTTCGTTTGTCTTTCGATAACAACACTGCATATGACGTCCACGTGTTAACGCATCGTGTCTGCATGATTCTTGGCAAGTTCGAGGTTAGGTTTATTGTTAGTTATTTGCTCTCGCGCGAATACAGCATGATCGGATATCAACGAGGTTTCGACGATGAAGATCCTTGTTGTGTTTGTTAAATTACAATAAATTGACGTTTGTAACGAGTTATACATATTTATATTTTATTATTGTTTGTATTTATCGCGACTTGAGTGACACAGTACTGTGAGTCATTGTATATCTTTGTGTACCCCACCATTCGTTCTCGTGAATTATGGAAATCTGTTGCTTTATATTATTGTCTCTTGACAGCTTATCGTTTAATCTGTCTGCCATTGTTATTCTTATGTGATATTTCTTGAAGATATTCATGCATGTCGTAAAACATGATGGTGATGGAGCATTTTGGTTTAGTGTAATTTATTTGTATAGATTCTTTTTCCAATAATCACTTTCTTGTGAATCTATTTTTATTTTAATTTTTTTTCTTATCTATTAATTTTCTCTATTTGTTGAACGTATACAGGTATCATCATGAACGCCAGGACGCAGCTGTTTGAATTGAGTATGGAGGGACGCCAAGTGGATGAGGCAGTGGCAAGTATATTTCATACCGTGCTCTTTCATCGAAGTCTCGGCAAATTCAAGTACAAACAGGAAGGCAGCTATTCGGTGGGCACCGTGGGATACCAGGATGTGGATTGCGACTTCATTGATCTCACTTACGTCTGCTGCTCGTCGGTGTATCTCGATCAGACGCTGAAACGCGAGATATCGGGCTTTTCGGAGGCTCTTCGCTCCACCGACAGTCCGGGCTCAGGTCAGATATCTCTAGAATTCTTCCAGAGGAAAAAGAGCCGCTGGCCATTTCAACCAGAATGCATACCGTGGGAGGTATGGACCGTACGTCTCGAACTCATCAAATTGGCCACCGAACACGAACGGCAGATATGCCGGGAAAAGGTGGGCGACCTGCTGACCGAGAAGATCCTTTACATCACCGAGGTTATGAATCGACACGATTATGTTCCGAAAGTGCCGAGTCAAGCTGAACTGGATTTGATCTTCGACACTTCGTATCCAGACATACAGCCGTACCTCTTCAAAATGTCCTTCACGACCTCTAGTCCATCGACCACCACGATGGGCAATACTATGAAAAAGTTGATCAGAGAGACACTGTCCATTTAGTTGTTATAAGGTATAGTTCTAAAGTTCTAACATTAATATGTTGGCGTGTATAGCTTAGAGTCATCTGAAAAACGCAAAACTTGCTCTTATTTTTCATCTATGATACACAAGTTTCTGTTTACTGCATTGCACCACGCAATTTCATTTCAGATCTGTTCATAATGACTCTAATCTACCTTAGCTATTATTATGAGTTCCTAAAAAAGAAAAAAAAAATTCTAAATTTATGCTACGAAGAATGGTCCGAATAGAGAAACTACCAAAAGTACTCGGCGTGCTTTGCCTACGTGGTAGACTCTTACCATGGATTTTGTAAGCTCTAGTATCTCTTATAAAAAAACGGAAATATAATACATTACAGAATTTCATACATCATAGGGACTTCCGCTGCTGTGTGTCTCTAATGTCTATATAGTACAAATGAACACAACACTCTTGTGACACTTGCTTTTTTTGTACTTTACTATGAACGTCCGTCGCATAATTTTAGCAGGATCATGTTAATCACGTTTTACACGATAATACTTCGCATTACCTCTTAAAATCTCTTACCACTCAAGTCTCTCTCGACATATGACTTTTATCAAGACAAAACGACATTATGTTCCTTTCTCGCTTCTCACCCTTTTTAAATGCTGTGTGTATACATCGTAGAATAGATTCGAGTGTAATTTCTAGATATATTTCTGGAATTTAACTTCACGCGTCGCATAAAGAAGATAATTTGATTTAGAGTAAGGATACAGAAAAATGTTAAACCTCTAGTTGAGAAGAGCAAGATGTTTCCAGATACTTTAATGTCTAGTAGAATTCTTGAGAGCAATGCATCTCTTAAAAGTCTCGTCACTTACTTACTCCTTGACAAACTTCTTCGAGTGCATAACGGCTGTATTCGGCACTGTACACATTATTTTTCAGTCACTAATGTTGAAAGTATACATAGTTATCCTAAACTTATGATAATGGAGAATGCTTTTGGATGATTCCGCATATATATACACGACGTGTGACGTGTATACCCAGCCTGTGTGCTTGCATATAAAACATATTATAATTTGGGCTTCTTAAATCTAACGCTAAATTTTCGGCCGTCTAATTCTGGATTTAGTGATATGGATATTTAGCGAAATCGGCATCATAGGCGGTCGGAGTCATATTTAGCATTAAATTGCGCGGCAAAGCAAAGCGTTAATTAAATAATTACGGTGTATGGATGGAATCGATTGTTATTTATTTTCGCGGATAATAATACGTAACGTAACATCAAATTACATTATGACGTGCAGATTACAGATTATTCACACTGCTTTCATTGATCTTAAGTTATTACATATATATAATCAAAGTGTAAAATAAGTTTAAATATAATTGTTAAGCCAATGCGCGCGATGCCCGCAATATCGAAGCGCACCGGGTGATACGAAAGAACCGCACGAAAAATCGCAGTCATAATTACATTTTCCCAGTCGTTTCGTGCCTTCGTATCGAATTTTTGATAGGAAAATTAATGTGCTAGGAAAACTAACATACCTGATCCAGATATCATTATTATTATATATAATATGATGATAATGATAATATCATTATTATTTATTGACCACACGCGAAGCATCTCTCATCTTGTAAGGAGTGAGATAGTTTTTCTCTCGCGCAGAAGATAAATCTGTGATCCTTCTCGGATTCGAGGCAGTTTTGTTTCTATTCCTCGTAAGCGATAAGTGTGTGTGCCGTTGACGTCGTGTCGTTTTAGGAGTTCCAAGTTGACGGGAAACGCACGGATATCGGAACGTTCGTTGGCGGCGACTCACGCGCGATTATACTTATTGTACAATGTAAATAGTGTGTCCGAAAATTATGCCGTAAATCAAAGACGTCGTGTCGGAAGGGTCTTCGCACGTTCCGAGATTCGTACTTCGGCTTTTCCTATGACCAATCAACAAAGATATCACGACGCGTAATTCACATATACTTTACGAGTTAACGATGTAGACGAGAAGCGTAATATTAATTTATAGTTGATCATATATCGTCTCTATTGCTTTCTTTCGCGATGTTCTCTAAGTAGTTTAATATACAATTGCAATTTAGCTAAATGTTTCGCGAATCGAGCATGCGTCGATTCTATTGGATTGTTTTTCTTCTCTTGTCGATTGAAGGAAAGAAAAGAAAAGAAAAGAAAGAGGAAAGAAAAACAAGCGGTGATCATCGATAATCTGCCGCTCTCTGTGATTCTCTGAATCTATTATAATCTCTTTTCCTCGCATCATCCGGTATATGCCGTGTACGATTGTAAAAAGTAAAAAAAGATATGACATTATGACAAAGAGAGGCGCGCGTATATGTGTGTATAGGCGCATATATATAAATATGACATATAGAAAGAACAAAGAGAGAGAAAGAGAGAAAGGACGAAAGCACGAGCGAGTGGTCACGTGTGTATGTGCAACTAGAATTTTGCGGATTTATCAAATTGCCACATGCTGTTATAAATAAATATAGTTATATATACATACATACCTACACACACACACACACACATATATATATATATA
>NW_021850355.1:129488-156593 GCF_003651465.1 Formica exsecta
ATATATATGTATATATAAACAAAATAGAAGATAAAACCGAGACCTGTATATTATAAGCTGCGAGACAAAATGTGACAAAATGTGTAGTGTGTATAGCGAGGAAGATGAAATATCTGCAAGTTTTAATTTATCATGATGAGTACGCTGATGATAAAGGACTAATTATTAATAAATTACTGTATTTTATAATAGTGCTTTTATGGGAACATTCAAATCCCTTATTTTTCCACGAAATCTATTTAATCCCATTTCTTCTATGATGAAAGACATGAAATATAAATTTCCAACCAGTTTTTACATATATGTATACATTTTACAGAGCAAAAAGATAAAAAAGATCCATGCCTTTGTCTTTAAAAAAATGTGAATAAGTATTTACTTTTTTCTATAGTGTATATCAATTAAAAATATATGTATATATATAGGTAGTATAATTATATTATGTTATATATATATATATATATATATATATATATATATATATATATATATTTTTTATATATATATATATTTTTATATATATATAATATTTTTGTAATATACACGTCTATATATCACAATTTTTATAAGAATATACATATATATTTATCTCAATCAATAATTATTATATTAAAATCTTTTTGCTACACTATATTATTTGTATTAAGAAAAATAAGATATGGATTTATATTCTCTGCGTCTGTAAAAATATATTTTATCTATGATTAATCATTGACTCTTATGCTACGCAAATTCCGAGCAATTAGCACAATAATAGCAAGTGTAAAGTACACGTTTTATCACTTCGTCACATGCTGCGCTCTACCGGGTGATTTGCGAGTTTTCGACCAAAGCGAAGCTTTATGCTCACCCGGTATTGCATCGGTTATCGTAATGGTAATGTTACGAATTTCCGACTATCGATGCGATTGCGAAGCAACGAAACGGAAGGATTCGTGGGCGTATAATTTCGCCATCTTTTACTCGCAACATGCCGACCAACGTTCTTTCGTTTTAAATGGGAGCGTTCATGCAACACTCGTATTTCTATCGTTCCGAACAAATGTGAAATTTTTCGCATACCGCGCGCCAGGAATCCACGCACCATCTGGGAAGAACATAATCGAGTCAAAGAATTTTTCCGCAATAAGATGCAAACGGATGCGAATTCGCCCTCTTCCCTGTCCGCGAAACCGAACGCGTGCGGATCTTGGCGAAGGATATATTCATTTTAACTTTATTAGATTCTGGAGAATACTCCCGCGAGAATTTCAAGTATTTTTGACCATTGCCTTGACATAGTTCTCGATGCCACGTGCTTCAAGCAGAGAAGGATTGCGAAATATATAGCAGTTTTATATAGCAATGGTTGGATGAAAATTGTAACTCATTTCTTTCAGATAGCAGTTTATTAAAATTAATAAATTGAGACATACAATGACTGGAAAGAGAATATACAAAAAAAGATACATTTCAAGTTTTTATGTTATACTGTAAAACGCTCATGAAGAATGGAGTATCTAATTAGTGGTCCATTAACTGTTAATGGAGTTGTAGCTTATACAGAGTTTTTACTTTTGTATCGTTTTTTGTCATCTCAATTACGGGATGTAAGAGCGATATTTTTATATTGTACAATCTATTATATATATATATATATATTATGCGATAGTTTGTATGTGATAATGATAACAATAGATAAATAATATGAGTAGTAGATGGTTATGGAAATTCTTATGATACGTATAAAAATCATTTTTGTCCGCTGTTTTAACTATAATTACCAGCTCTAACATTTTTTATATTTTTAGAATTCACATCTTATTCAAATGATTCTGTCACATGCCGGTTTCTTATTAAATTTCTGCGAATTTAATCTCTAAAATTTTTGAGAATGACAATTTCTTTTTATAACCCATTATCAGAGAGATATGTCTTAGAAATATTACGTGTCTTACTAAAACTCTTCCATTACTCTATGTCTATCAGATTAGATTGCATATAAATGACTTACTATGAAAATATCTTGATCTATAAAGCAAGCATGTAAAATGTAAAATATATAGCAGTAATTTTACTATTACACAGCCACATATATCATACATAGCAATGTAAGGTAAATATAACGGCAGCTATCAAAACTGTCAATAATTTTGATAGCTGTCGTTATATTCACTTTATGTTGCTATTTACTATATGATATATCAGGCTGAAAAATCTAGATGCAGTTCTGAAAATTATTCTTATTACCATATTATCATACAAAAAAATCTTTTGTCGAAATTGAAATTTTAAATCTAGTTTCAATAAAATAGAGAAAAAGATATATTCAGCGAAAAAGTTTATTTTTGAATAAATAATTTGAGAAAGAGAAAAAGATAAAATCTATAAAATTTTTGAATAAAAAGATTAAAATAGCTTATAAAAGAGAAATAAAGTAGCTTATAAAAGAGGAAAATAAAAAAGTATATCAAAGTAAATAAAAATTATTATTTAAGAAAATACTACTCAATTGGCACATATATGTACATGTACCTCTTAAACATTTTTTAACTAAAGAAAGAAATGAGGACGATTTTCCAAAATTACGAGAGAAAAATATATCGATGTATCGCTCTGGAATTTTACAAAAAGTCTGACTTGTTTAATTTTAAGTCAAGCATCGATATATCTCGATATTATTAGATATTATCACATAATATCGTGTAAAAAGCGATCATGCACCCACGCGCACGCCTGCGCGGAAAAACCGCGTCGGGGCGAACTGCTCTCACGAAGCCGGTGCGCTTCCGATTTTCACGCCTCTCAGTCGCCGATAGGGAAGCAGCGCGCGAACCGCTGGCGTCGCGACGCTCCGAGATGATCGTCGCGCGTCACCACGTATTCGAGATGAGAATATCGTTGCCTGGCGATCGTGGTCTCGGCATCCTTCCAGAAATCGCGAGATTCGGCGGTATATTTAACATCCCACGAAATAAATCGAGCGTGACGAACACGTGTATCACGATATTTGGAAAACGCGAAAAAAATGATCAAATGAATCAATATCAAAGTTAAAATAAAAAAAAGACAGAGCGCGTGATCGCGAGAGAAGGTGCATCTGACTAGACGAGTGTCAAAGCGTACACGTATATATGCACGCATAACAGACGCCCTATATAAGTGTATATATGTCATTATAAAAAGAGTCAATAAAAATAAAATAAGAAATCGTAAAAAGAACCGTGATAAATTAGAAGACAGATAATTGCATATAGATAATCCATTTTTGTGCGTGTATCATATGTGTGACTATATATATATATATTTCTTTCTCCGTCATTATCATTTTTTTTTCGTGTGCGTGCTATTTCTTCGTTTCGCGAATCCCTCGAGGATGCGTGAGCTCCAGTAGTTATATCGGCCTAATATCTAATATCTCGCGTCATCGCGCGCGCAAAGCGTCGCGACGCCGCTATATTCCAAGAGATTCGTTCCGACGAGAAACTTAGTGATAACGAGACCACCGTCAACCTCATCGTGACGGAAGAAATTGCCACGGTTCGTCCGGACTCTTCAACAGGTGGCCGAAATCGATCTCGCATATATATATGTGTGCGTGATGTGTGTGTGTGATCACTTTTCACAGTGCAGGATGCACACCTTTATTCCTTTTTTTATGTTGATCGAAAATTCTCTAATATTCCCGTGTATTTCATGAGCAGAATGTTTAGATGTTAAAGTTTGCTATTATCAAAAGAAAAAAAGAAGAAACCGCTTTAAATTTTCTCCAATCTCTCCTTCTGGAAATCTCTTTTCTTTTAATGGTTACAAAAAAATATTGTGTGGATTCATTTGATTATTTTAGATTATTGGTAAATGATTAAAAAGTAAAACTATAGATTATGATGTATACAAAATATGTAATTTCTCTATATTTTTATATTTAATCATTATTAAGTTGGTTGTGAGAAATTTATAATGCAGCAGAGAGTGTTAATATTGACTGACAAATAAGATAGGATTATTTGATTGTTAAAAAAGGTAAAGATGCTTACATGTATATAGAAATGCAAAATTATACTTGCATCGGTTGTTTTTGAGAAAATTGAAAGGGAACCTTACGTAACATATTTAATTTTGTTCTTAAAAAACGTCATCTATCGTTCTTATTTTCTTATCAAAATAATACACGGTATAATATTAAAATTCGACATAATCAATTCATTACGCTAAATCAATCACCCGATAATTCGTATCGGAAAGTGGACACTTTAACAAACGTTCCGCGGTTATTCCGGAAACTTGCCATAATTGTTTCTCGATACTCTGTAACCGCAACAAATTCATTAATATTCGCGATCGCCGTAACGCATCGCTCTATCAACAAACTGTGTACGTTTGCAACGCGCTTCCATTAATCTCCGATTACGCATCGTGCGTCCACGAGTGGAAAACTATTTCCGCCCTGTGTAATTTACAAACTTCCGGCCGTACATAAATAAATTCACGCGCGAGTAAAAGCAAAAGTCGGCCGCAAGTTAGAAATTCCGTCGGCAAATTCGTCGCATCGTTCCTAGAATAAAATTATTACTCGACACTAAAAGAAAGGAAAAAAAAAAAGAAACGAGAAAGACGAGCTTTAGAAACCCATTCGGACTTTAAATAACAAGGCGACCTTGATGAGGAACGTCCGATTCCATCGAGCTTTTTAAAATAACTCGTTCGTCTTACTTTCGACATCCGTGAAACGCGACGTGGCTATAGTGCGTTTTGAAACTTTTCGAGTGTTCGTTTGACAGCTCGACGACGACACCGCCAAAGTTTGCCGACAGTTTTGCCCACGAGCATTCGCCAAACGGGTCATAATCGGCGCTCTTAATTGCTCTCTCGTGTTCTGTTTCAGCGAGAGGAATGACCGTCGTTCCCCCCAGAAGCGAAAGTTTCGTCGCGACATGTTAATTGCCTAACTGTCGCCATTTCTCACCGAATAAACATCAAAGGAACCGGCGAAATCGAGACTGTGTTGCTGTTAGTAATATCAACAAGCATATTATAATATTTATATAGTGTAGAAAATAAATGTAATTAAATTCTTGACATACACAAATGATTCTATCGACGAGACGATCGAACACGTTTCTAAAATATATTGCTGCCAAAGAACAGAACAAATTGATTGTGTGCTATAATTCAGAAATAAGAGTGAGCATACATCGATGTCCTGGGAACGAGCCCTTTGATATAAATATCTTTGATAATATCATTGCTCGTCTATTCATAAATCTTCAACATTTACTCACTGCCACCTTGCAAATTAATGGACAAGGAGAAGAAATCGGTGTTACCTCTAATAAGAATCTTTTGTCATAATTTACGACGCTTCCCATTTTCACACGAACTTTACTGAGATGATCATATTGATATTTAAATAAAAAATGCAATGAGATCATTAACAATCTCGATTTAAAAAAAAGTGAAAAAGTGGAAAAAATGGATTTCTTTGAGATTCAATGTCACGATAGAAAGAGAACTGAATGCAAGAATTATGATCGTACAACGAAAACATAATGTTTTTCATCGAGCTGTCTTGCTAAATTGTTAACAAAATCGAATGCACTTAAAGGATTATTTAAGCGAACATCGGACGATAGGTGCAACGCGTTCGCATACGTGTCTGAGAATAATCGATGCGAAGTCATTTAGCCCCGGCGAGGGATAACCGCGACGCGAAATTCAAGCTAATCTGCTTATCTCTCGGGCCATAACTCGCTTATCTATCAAAACCTTGTCGCGCGCAATCCAGCGACATCGACGTAAATGAACGAGCTTCATGAGAAATTATTTCACATCTTCGAGGATCGATGATGCCGCCGATCGCGATTACTTTACTCGACTTTGTCAGGACGCACTCTTCCGCTTAACCTCCCGGCTCGCCGAATCGCATTATCGGAGAACGGGACTTCCCCTCGTTGTCCTGGAAAATGGTCCCATCCACGCTGGTGCTATTGATATAACGCATGATCGATTCGAGATAACGACGAGAGAGAAGAGAATAAGGAGGAAGTAAAAGAGGCGCGTATTGATTGCGATCGGTACTCTTCTTCAGGATGCACTATGGTTAACAACACAGAAATGACGCAAATAACGTCGGAATCGTCGGTTGTATTGGCAATGCAAAATTCATCGGCGTGCAATTACAGCTATCCGGAGGACGTTATCACGTCGAGCGTGACGGTGCAGATAGTATTCTGCGCGTTCTACATCATCATCTTCGTGCTGGGTATTTTCGGCAACGTGCTGGTGGTCTTCGTCGTCGGACGAAATCGCCAGATGCACACGGTCACTAACCTCTTTATCGCGAATCTCGCACTCAGCGATGTGCTATTGTGCGTGCTGGCCGTGCCCTTCACTCCGCTGTACACCTTCCTGGGCGGTTGGGTTTTCGGTGAAACCCTTTGCCATCTGGTGCCCTACGCCCAAGGTGTCAGCGTGTACATCAGTACGCTTACATTGACCAGCATAGCGGTCGATCGGTTCCTGGTGATCATCTATCCGTTTCATCCGCGCATGAAGATCGAGATATGCCTGGCCATCATCGTGAGTATTTGGGTGATTGCGCTGGTAGTGACCTTACCGTACATGCTGTATATGCAGCTGGAGGAACCTTATAACATTACCTATTGCGAGGAGCACTGGCCCAGCGAGCCATTTCGCAAGGCCTTCAGCTCGCTCACCTCGATAGTGCAGTTCGTCATGCCGTTCTTCGTCATCGCCTTCTGCTACGTGTGCGTGTCGATCAGGCTAAATGATCGGGCGCGCGCCAAGCCCGGTAGCAAGACGAGCAAGCGCGAGGAAGCGGATCGCGAGAGGAAGCGCCGCACCAACCGGATGCTGATCGCCATGGTCACGATATTCGGCGTGTCCTGGCTGCCACTCAACATCGTCAACGTCGTCGATGATTTCTACTCGCAAGCCAACGAGTGGTCCTACTACAAGCTCTGCTTCTTCATGTCGCACTGTCTCGCCATGAGCAGCACCTGCTACAATCCATTCCTCTACGCCTGGCTTAACGACAACTTTCGCAAGGAATTCAAACAGGTACGATATAACGGTGCGTATAAGCAGGCGTGCATTAAAGTTCATCTCTGCTTGTCTCGAGCGAGAGCGAAGGTAAAATTTCCCTTCAAAGTTACCGGGCGGATTATTTATTTCACTGCCTCTCTCTCTCTCTCTCTCTCTCTTTTTTATCCGTCAGATATACACGAGTAAGCGGATTATTCTAGTTACAATTGGACAGGATTTGTATAGATATAGCACCTCGCATAACATCTACTTTCGCAAAATTGTATAACATAAAAAAGCGACGCATCAAAAATAGGATTTTCTAGCAGATTTTCGAAAATAAATCCGATGTTATTTTCAGAGCCTTTTAACATTTTATTAAGACGTGTATTTTATTAAAAGGAAAATATAAAAGAGCTTATATATATATAAAAGAGCTTTTATATATATATATATATATATACATCGCGCGATATGCGCAATCTGTCAAAATCACGGGCGGATGCACGGAATTTCCAAGTCGCACAAGATGCACTTTAAGTAATTGGGACAGGATTATTTGCATCGAAACTACCGAAACTATCAACGGAGTGAGAATCTAACAATGTTTGACGATATACATCTCACAATTGCTATACGTTAAAGGGAGGTCGACAAATAAATTCTATTGTGTTTGAATTAATTTGCACAGTACGGCTGTTTTTCGTGCATGTACTTGAAGAAACGTGCTTATTGTTAGAAGACGTCGACAATGATAATACTAGAAACAGTCGCGCGCAAACGCGTATGAATATTGCAGGTTGTATTCTGAATAAGAATATTCGCAATCTATTCAAAGATACTAGTATATTGACGGTTCAAGCATGTTCGCATTTGCCGAGACAAGAATTTATGATAATAGGGTGGTTCCCGTTCTTTATATTTCTCCCTTAAAGATTCCGTTCCGCGCTACTATAATAAACTCGTAGAATAGAAGATTTGTACCTCGTTGCGATGTTTTATACTTTGCAGTATTCTCTCGTTCTTTGATACTATTGGAAAATACATTATATCGGATTTTTTACATCGTTTTTTATTCGTGTATGTGTATATTATATATATATATTTTTTTTTTTCTTCTACACACATATTTTGTGTCATATAAAATTTTTTTTATGTTTGTATCTTTGTATTTATATTATATATTGCACAATTTTAATGTTTTATTTTTGAATAATTTGAATAATTGATGAATTTTTTATGAGAAAATAGAAATATAAAAATAGGATTTTAATTTATAAAAGTTATTTTAATTTTTAAAAATAGTAATATAATCATTTTTCATATGTGATCTATTTATAAGTCTTTTATAAAAGATTAACTGTAAGATCTTTCTCTTTGTGTAAACTATTAATAATTAAAAGAAAATTTAATATGAGCAAATTTGATTATAAAAAAATAATTGCGCTTATAAAAGGAAAATGTTTTGGCATTAATTGATTCTCGTGCATCATGAGCATTTCCCTCGCGCTCGCGATGCTTGATTAATTTTTCTCGATTTGCATTAAATTATTTTTTTCATCATCTACATCCGCGTTACGATCTGGCTACGCCCTTCTATCAATTACCGACCTCAAGTGTCGCAATAATGAAAATGGTCATTTGACAACCGTTTCGTAACGGCTCTTGGAAAGCTTCTCCATAAACGGTAATTATAGAATCGATTATTAATTTTACCCGGACGTAAAATTGATTTAAACGCACCTTACGCCTTGAGGGATATCACTAATAAATGGGATTATGTAAAGTTAAACATTGTTCGATTGAACATACATTTATCAAAGAGATGAAATGAGAAGAACTGTGTTTGTTGAGCTAATAAAGTTAATAATCGAATAACTAAGGAAAGTTTTAAAAGCTTTCAATTATTTCAGTGGGTTATGAAAATACTATGTGCCTATGATATGTATGTACATTTAACTTTAATCAAAAATCATTAGAATAATGGCATAAGTCAGTCGTAGAGCTAGCCTGACGTGAGTCAGTAATGACAAATTATATCTTGTTTCAAGGAAGATGCATCAACAATGTGATGTTATTGATGTTGCCATATGCCTAAAATTTTACGTTATCGAGAAATCGTGAAACGAAATCCCGCTAATATTTCCGTAGGTCCTGCCGTGTTTCTCGAGAAACTCTAATGGTGACATTCCAAGGAGCAGAGTGGGGTTCAGAGCCGACTTATGTAACGGTAATAACACCATGCAAGAGACATTGCTGCCGAGCAACACGACGCGAACGCAGAATCCCGAGGGATGCGAGATGATTATTCTGGAGCCGACGACGAACATCTCGAAAGAGCAGGATCAGCCTTCGAGCTCCTCCAAGGACTTCGACGATGTGGCTCTGTGAGAGAAAACCCGACAGGTATGCTAATATGTTCCGTTATATAAAAATACTAGCTACATCAGATAGAGCAAACGTTAATTAGCAAACGTTTATTACTGTACAGTGGCGTTATTGCCAAAGAGAGAAAGAGAGGGGCGATGGGAGATAGAAAGAATAACTCGATCTATTCTAGATAACGATAATATATTTTTAAAAATTCACACCCCGCCTTAATAATTCTTCGTTAAATATCGTCTCATTTTTTAAATAATCGCGTTCAAAACAGCGTTCAGATTAAAAAAATCACTTTCTTTTTATGCAGCAATTTTACAAAAGTTACATTTCTTATAAATAACTCTGCATCATATTTATTTTCAATGTATTACAATATATAAATAAAAATATATTAAAATAACGAATATTAATCACAAAGGTAAGATATAAAAAAAGTAATTTTTAATATTAAAAAGGTTTGGTATATCAAATTAGTTTTTCGTGTATATCTTTATAACATAAAAATATCTTTTATTGTACTCTAATATATATATATATATTTCTTCTATATTACGCGTTGTTTCAACATGTCAATCTTTTTGTTGCTACTTTTCCGTGGTATAGACGTTTCCATCCAGCTTGGCACCGTATAAAGTTTCGTTATGAGTTACGGCGCCAAATAGAATCACGGGACTTTCGTCCTTTGAACCTTTCGGGATGTCTCGCTTGCACAAGAAAAATTCGATTTTTCTCTATCTATCTGCGAAGTACTTTGATTTCGCAGCACTTTGGTGCGGTAGTTCTATAGAATTCTGTGGGCGCGACAACTGGCTGATATAATGCACATACGTACATTCAGCAGGCATAATAAAGGAAGAAATCCCGCGCTTTATAAGATACGCGAGAGGAAGGAAAACTTTTCGAACGAACGTTCGATTTCCATCTCCGATATTGTCGCCGGAAAAGCCAAGCCAAAAGCACAGAGAAAGATTCGAAATGCCAAAGTCGTGCTTTTTTTTTTGCTATGGAGAAATTTACGCGCGACAATGCAATTGCTGAGAATCCCGTCCCACTGTCTCGTATTACTCGTCTTTTTGCGCATTTTTCGCTGATATGGCGGAAAAGCGTACTCGTCCGTGGATAGATCGATTTACGTAACGACCGAGACGCGAAGAGTCTCATACGTGCCGCGAGGTATCTTGAAATGAAACTGCAGATGCACGGAGAGAGAAAATTGCTATCGGTATTTTCATTCGTTTACATGAATCTGGTTATAGAGTTGAGTGAAGCACGTTTATTATAATAAGAGTAATTAATACTTTTGTGAATTAATATTCTATTTGGTTTATACTTGGGCATGATATTAATTGAGTTAGAAATTGTAACAATATTTTTGCAATATATATTAAGAAAGAATACACGCGCGCACACATATAAAACGGATTTAGACGGACTGAAAATGTGTAAGAGTCGTTCGACGATTTTTTTTTAAATTAAAATAAAAATTGTGCCCCGATAGCTGCTATTACCTTAAGTATATACGAATCGAGTTAAAAAATTTTTAAAAGCACATATTATATATAGGTAACGAGATATATTTTGGAATAAAAAATTATAATTTGGTTTATATATTTTTATTATATTAATTTTCTCTCAAAAAATTTCTTAAATAACTTCTATTTTTAGCCTGTCCAAATATATATCACTTCCGAAAATAAAATTTATAATAGGATTATTAAAAGTCAAGAAATCTAAATAAAATTTGAAAGTTTGTTATACATTAACGAGTATATTTAATTATTATCACAAATGAATTATGATTTTTACATAATTCAATGACACAAAAGCAATGTATTTGCTCCTTACTTTTCCAAATAAATAATATTTATTATATATGCGAAAAGTAATATTTTTATTATACGATATGTTTTTCTTTGACGAGATGTATAGAAAAGTGACATGTTTGATATTTTTAGCAATCACGGTCTCTGGTATATCAAACCATTCGATTGCAATGTACAAACATCCTTACCCTTTATATCTCTTCGCCGATCGGCGGCCTGTCACTAGGGAAATACAACGCGTAGATAGAAGCAAATAAAAAGTTTTTTTTCCATGAATTTTGCGACGCAAAGGCATTTTTGCATCGATATAATAATATTTCACGACCTGAATGGGCGCAGTTTTCTGACCGTAAAACAGGAGGAATAGCGGGAAGAAGTTCGCTAACTCCAACACGAATAGTCTACGCAAAGTCGGAAATGACGCACCGAAAGTTTGGCAAGAGCCAAGATGGTATTAATACCTCCCAAGAGACGTTCATATATTGAATCTCGAAGCATTCGATAGTTCACCTATGCTCCGACTCGGTTCGCTCTTATTTAAAAGCTAAGTACAAGTTAAACTTCGGACGAATGAATCTTCGAATGGTACGATATTGAATAGCGACGCGAAATTGCTTATGCAATATTCCATCGTACGACATCGCATCCCGTCCGATGGTTTGCTCTGCGGGTATATTGAACTATGTCCGTTTTCGATTGCGTCATAAATCGGTGGAGTAGAAAATACACGCAATAATATGCAAATCGATCTTTGAGGGGAAAAAAAACACAAATCTATCGTAATAGACAAAAACACGATAAACGAAGAGAGATATAAATCATTGTTTTTGAAACTTATATAATTTAACGAATTTTGCTGTAAAATTATTCGCGTTTTAAACACTGTTATATTAATTTATAAAAGAGCTTGATCACAAATTATTATTTTTACAAATTAATATTTTTATGTTGTTTAAGTACTTGTAATTTTATAATAGGAATAACTACGTATTAAAATAAATAATGTATAATAAATCTCTCTCTTTCTCTCTGTGACTAGGAAATTGGTAATCTATCGCGACAATTTCTATATATATATATTAATGTTGAAATAGAATTAAATAATAAAATGGCGATAAACACAGTTTGACGATTTATAGAGGTAATACAGTGCAATACATTTTCTTTAATTTTTATTTAGAAATGCGATAAACTAAATTTTTGACGTAACACTTTATATTTACGACAGAATAATAGCCATGCAGGCTAGACATGAATATTGTAAGACTAGGGATAATGTCAATCGGAATACAAATCGCTGGTTATCCTCTTGAATATTAAACAGATCGATCGATGGCTATACATCCGATGTATCTGAGCGATCAAACAGCTGAGGAGAACTGATTAGACTGATCCAAGATGGTTACACAATATGTTCTGTTATAAGGTTACATTGGCTTCTGTGTGAAAGATATTATTATGCTCTAAAAATTCTCTGCTTTATATTAAATATGATGCTATTGTATGTGAATACGTTTAATCTCTGAATCGCACGTAATTACGATTCACACACATATACGTATTTACATATAATATTTTATTTAAATATTCAAATATACGTATAAAAGAAAAATATGCAAGTAGCAATTGATTGAAGAATTTTTTGCTCTAAACAGGGTATACTTATTTATCTATTTACTGCGTTAGTTCGTGCGAGCAATTCTGATTAGATTTTCCTTCAATCCATATTTAAAAGATTAACTTTCCTTTCTTGCCAATTTTTGTTAATTTTTTACATTATCTCACCAATTATAAACTTTAAAGTAAAACGTTCAAAAAATATTTTATATGTTATATTTTCTTCAATTTCCTATAGACAGAAACGTAAAAGCCAATATCTTGTGTAAGGATAAATAAAATTGTCATGTCGGATTGTGACAATCGATTATCGTTGAACTAGATGCTTCTTCATATGCCAAACGTATGAAGAATGTAGGTTTCATAGGAGATGCCATTTTTCTGTCGATTCTCGTCGATGCTGCAATTCGCGCCACGCATTCGATCCGTCCCAGCAAACTCCCATTATCGAAGAGAATAGCAAAGCTGGGAGAGATGCAGAAACTTCTTAATGAAGCCTGTCCAAGTATTGAAGTTTTTGCAAAGGGGACTCGGAGATGTCTCTTGAATACAAAACGATTATCGAAGAATGGTGAAGGAACTTTTTATTGGCAAAATTGCATTAAACAACAAGTATCTCTGACAAAAGTGCCATTCTATCATAATGGGCGAATAATGAGACTGGCAAAAAACAATCTTCCATTTTTATTAAATTCGACGGATTTGCGAAATGTCTCGTATAATGAGACACTTCCGTATTGAAATCAAATTGTCTTTAAGAAATAAAATGATTTTGAAGTTTCATCTTTCGATAGAAGTAATTAATTCCCGATTTTTGCAATAAGAACGCAAAATTTGTTTTATTCCGTTAATTATTGAAGATTCTTTAAAATATAGATCTTTTTATCTTTCCAAAAGAAAGATTTAAATTTAATACCTTAGTCTTAAAAATTTATCTATGCATAATATTTCTATATA
Source organism: Formica exsecta (assembly GCF_003651465.1). Lineage (NCBI taxonomy): Eukaryota > Metazoa > Arthropoda > Insecta > Hymenoptera > Formicidae > Formica > Formica exsecta. The sequence goes on from NW_021850355.1 coordinate 143,291, forward strand.
CACGAATCTATATCAAACTTTATTACAAATGGCGCGCGAATATTATCCTGCAAATCAGCCGATGCAAATTACAAACGAATCTGCTGCTTTGTTTTCGCGTACAATTATGGCTGTGGATTTAGTCATCAATGAAAAAAAGTTTTAATAACGCGTTTTTGATAAACCTCAGTTTTGCTTTCTTAATCAAAATAAAAAAAAAAATAAAAAAAAAAAACCGGTAACGAAACCAATTTCCTGAAGCGTATTGAATGAGCGTGTGATTGCACGGTTGATCGGCTTTTGCATCAAAACTCGCTCGTTCGTACTGTCAACGTCGATCAATTGCCAAATCAAGATAATAACAAATGTTATATCAGACCGTTTCGTCCGCGATGAAAATCATTTTAATCTCGCTAATTAGAACGATTGACCAAAACTGTTGGTTACGCGGACATATATATGCGCTACTCGCGGATTACATCGTTACAGCAGCGAAAATCAATGTGCTCTTATTCATGATTTGAAATTCATATCCTCGATAGAAAGACACAATGAATCCTTATTGAGATGACAGTAATAATAGAATTACATTGCTAGGGATAATATAATTACATTGCTAGAAGTTATAAATATTATAAAAATAAAAATATAATTAATTAAATCACAAAATTGCGAACAGATGTCAACATCAATTTAAAAAATCTATTGTGATGTGTATGTATACAAAACTTAAAGAAAGTTATCTCTTTTAGCTTTTGCATATATACATATAAATAAGACTTAATCAAAATATAATAATATAAAATAAAATAAGTGGCGAGTTAAAAAAAATTATTAAGAATGAATCAAAAAAGATCATTTGTCCACACATATCCAAAAACTAGGAAAGTTGGACGCTTATTCTGAACTATTTTTTTAATATTTTTTTACTTTAATGTTTTCAGAGAAAAGAGCTTTCAGATTTATTTCTAGATTTACTAATCATTAAATCAATATATGATACGTGGATTAAATTTTGTTAGCAATTGGCATTTGCTTTATCAATGGAAGTTATTCTATGCAATAGCATTTTACCAATGATCTCACTTATTAGCCGATTAAACTCTTATTATGCTACACATCATTACGCAAACGCAACTCAACGATATTCTGCCAGTGCGATAATGATTCTGCATTATCCATTTCTGCATGTTATAGTGCCGATTATGTCAATCCGAATTAAAATTGAGATTTATCATATTTTCGAGAAGGGCACAGCATCCGTTCTCGCCAGCTTTCGTTTTAATTTTTATTCCATAATGGCATCGATGTGATGCATCGGAATTATCGCGACCAGTGAATCGAACAAGATAATATAACATGAATAGTTATTGACATTAATATGAATAAACATTTTATTTATAACATTTGCATTGCGTTTTACAATATATGGAAACATTTTGTATTTTGCCAATGAAAAATATTTATTTGAGATAGAATTCCAAACATAATAAAATAGAATTTGTACGATTACACAATTACAAAAAATTATAAAATAACTAATTTCTGCTAATGTAAATGTAATTAGTAAATTCATATTTGCCGCGAAAATAATAATCAAGTAAATGACAAATAATGTATACAATACAAATTTTAATTATTTAAACGTAATTCTAAAAATGTAAATTTAAATCTTGTAGATATTAATAGTAGCATAGTAAAATATTTTTATATTAATTTAATACATCATCTTAGGATTAAAAATGTTAAGTAGGTTCAGAATTTTGTTTTTACTGTTCTCTAGAGTTAAACGATTCGTTTAAATACTTTTTCGATTTAATTTTATTGTGTTTCCAATTTCATTTCGTAAAAGAACAAATCGGAAGACAATCAAATAGTCGATTTTTGTTAATAAAATACAAACGTGATTGATTGGCCATTGCTTTTTAAAAAATAGATTTTGCTTGTCAAATTTTCACTTTATCCAATTTTAAAGGGCTATCTCTGTAATAAAATTTTTTAGGATTCTTATTCATATTATCTTTTTTTATTATTCTAGCGTAGAATTCACTCTCCAAATTAGTTCAGATTTTTCAGTTACACCTTGATAACTAATTCAAATTTTCTAATTTATTAAAATGTTGTCCAATAATATTTTATAAATACTTGCTTCTTTTTAAAAACGGTGTATCTAGTTTCCAGCATTTGTGAAGTTATAGGCGATAGATAAATAAATTATGCGTCTAAGATAACGTGCTGAACTTATGTCACTTTGTATGCCTATTATATATTTTGCTAAAGAAAGTAACGATGTAGTTTTTCTCGTTAATCCATTCTTATTGTTCGAACATATTTCATTCAATGAAATAATTGTGAAAGCTTTTCCGACATACAGGCAAATAGTTTGTTTTCTCTCATTGTTTCTTTAGAGCTTTTCATTCTTTCTCTTACAGGTACACTTCCATTGAGTTGTCTCATTGTTAACTATCTCGTATTGTCACGGAATTAATTTTTTTGCAGGCTAATAAGAGCCAGACGTGGCTCTTTTATTATTAGTATAATTAGTTACATTTACAAATAGTATTGATTTAAAAATTATCAAGGATTTATTCTTTTATTTGTTATAGCACAAGCATTGCTATATTGTGATATTTCATAATTGTTTTTCCCCTTATTTACATGTCAGTAATAGGGTGTAATATTACACTCATATAAATGCAAAGGCAATGCAATATTTAGTTACGCGCTTCTATTTGTTCGTTCCATCTCGGATGTCTTGAGCATATGTTCTTAAACTCGCATCTAAAAAGTTATTAGTCTGAAAACCGGCAGATGAAACTCCAGCGTTATTACGCTGAATATAATTTCACTTTAGCCTGCATATTGGAACGAACGAAAGGAAACTCGTGCTTTTCTTTTGTCGCAATTTAGCGAATGAGGAAACGCGCAGTTTGTTGCAGCGAATCGTCGATGAAAAAGACGATGAAGAAAGTTGTTTTCTCAATCCCAATCTAACTTACGTTCCCTTTAAAATGTTATTTACATAATCATATCAATAAACTTTCTCGTTTCCGATTTTTTACTCCTTTAATTCTGATAAGAATCTGAAGTGAAAAATATGTTAAAAAATTTATGCGATTACAATTTTTACAAACTCGTGAAAATTTTATAATTCTCGGAAAAATTTTAAGCGATTGAGTTATGGATTTAGCGCTGCTTATTCACTCTAATAAATCTTCGATGATACGTAAATTGCTTTCTCGCATTTGAAATGATGAATTGTAGTTTCTTAAATTTTTGTGATTGATGCTTCTTAATTACATCGTTTCCATTATCAATCATTAAATCACAGCAAGAGATAATTTTGTTGTCTCTTTAAGGAAAAGATACTACAATCCAAAAATTTAAATAGCATTTGAAATGCTTAAATTTCTGCTTAATAAAATCCGAAGTTTATTTGCATTATTTTTTAAATTAAAAATAATCTCATACAATACAATTTTCTGTATTTTGTTACATTTGCTATTTTATTAATTGCTACAACTTTTTTTAGATGAAAGGTATTAATACCCTGATAAAAAATTTGCAAAAACAAATAATTTTCAAAAAGGTTTGCTCTCGGAAATTAATTTCAATTGCTTCCTATCTTCTTAAATATTTTTTGATCTCTCTCTCTCTCTCTAAGTTAGTCATAAACATCTCGCAAGTACACATCGCATCTCTTTGCGATTGACTTGGGCGAGAAATCGTGTTTATTATGCATTATCAAAAATTTTAAAAAGTAAATACTATAGTGTGGACTTTTCATTCTTTTATTGACTGAAAGCAACCAGTGCAGTTGCAACTAGCCGTTTCAATCTAATGTAACAAAAACGTGACGACTTTATAGCGTTTTATAACAATATAGCCACGACGTAGGCAATAAACTCTTAGCCAGACAAGAGGCAGCGGCAGTAGCAAGCCAATATCCTCCTAGATGCAGTTTTCCAATGAAACGTTGTGACCCAGTTTTTCCTAGAGAGTGCGAAAGTCAATATGCTAAGTATCATGAAAGAATAGCGTTTAAGTGCTAAATCTCGATGAAACTTTAATATTATATGCAAATTTTCTTAAATTGGAGAAATATCTTACAATATTTTTACCTTTTTTATACGTAACCCCGTGAATGGTATTAATTATAAGATAAATTCATGCATAAAAAGGATTTTTTTCTTTTAACATTTTTTTATATCTTCAAATCTTCGATTATTTAAGTATTCTGTTTCCACGCTGTATATCTTGATTACAGCGGACAAAGTTAGCCTCTTAAAAGTCATATTTTAGTCGTGTAAAACTTATCACTGTCCAGTATATTACGCGCCTTATGGGTTTAATGCCATATCAGCACAGTCTTGCAGGCAGAAAAGTCTGGAAAATGCTTGTCGTCGTTTCACGTGGCGCCGTTCTACCGTTCCGTGTTGTGCTGAAATTGCGCCATTATGTCGAGACGCGTGGCAACTTTACGGTACACAAACTATTTCGTCGCAAAAGGGCCACGGGCACTTGCCTCTCATCTCACATTGTTTCGTTTCCACGAGATGGGCGTTCACGGCAAATTACTTTCGGACAATTTATGCGCGCGATGACGAAATCACTTTCGCGGAAGCCATCGTTCTCTCTCGCGTTACGATCTCTTAGATTGAATTAGTTTCCATTTTTAGCGGTATAATGAGAATCCCCTGCAGATTTGTAGTCGAAAACTGAGCACAACGCTATAAATCGTGTCGCGTTTATCGTTATTATAGATATCGTGAAAATAGTCGTCATTAATTGATCAACAATACTTGGGAATGAAGGGTCTATTAACTCGCAATTCTCGTAATGCGAAAACCGTGTTGCGGAAATTTATCATTTGCATTTACATCCATTGCCGTTGCTCGCTGAACTATTTTCTAATGAATAGCAACAATTCGAAAATCGTGAATGCGGAGACGAGCGCGTATCATACACATGTATACGTACACACACATACGCACACACAGATATCATTTTACGTATAAAAAATTGATTCGGAAAATTCCATATACAGAGAGAATTCAGCAATTTCTTTAAATAAATACAAAAATAATATTTACAATACGATAATCCTCCCCTTCTATCCTCTATAGAAAGAAACGACAAAGCCCTTCGAATGGAAAAAAAAATAAAATAATACAGAAATGTATATGTACATTCTCGCTGCGATTTCGCCATCACGTCGCTTTCACCGCCGTCTCGGGAACATTGGCACGTCTTTGAGTAAGGATTAAGCTTACTCACGTGTCGCGTTCTCGGGAAACGATCCGGTCTTGAATCACATCTACGTGGTCGGGCACACAAAGTAGTTCGTATCGGCCATTAGGCAGACATTAAAATCCCAAATGCGCCGCTGTCTGTAGAAGTGTCGCTATTAATTTCCTCAATAGCACGCAAGGATGTGAAAGTATTCACTGAGTGTCTTTCGAGTCTATGAAACTAGGACAAGAGAGACAGACAGACAGGCAGAGAGATAGAGAGAGAAAGAGAGAACCAACTACTTCGTACCAAAGGATTTGTCAACGGTACCTTTAACTTGAATTGAGTTCGCGAGAGTTTCATGGCCGACCGCCCGGTCAAACCCCTTAAGGATAGCTTGGTTAAGGATAAAGTTTGCTCTGGACGAAATAAAATAACGGCCTGACTTTCGAAATGTCTGACTACTCTCCGACATAATTCATTATATACGATGTCGGATTATATTAACTGCATTACTACTAGATAATACTGAATATAAAAGAGAGAGAAAAGACTTTATTCGAAAAATATTAGCAGATAAAAAAAAACATCTATTGATATAATTTTATTGTTTTTTTTTTATGTTATGAGTCGTAAAAATGTTTCGAGTTTATAATATAAAGTGGTAAAGTATGTTGGACGATTGCTTTAGTATTTAAATACAGGTCTTAAAAGCACGGGAAATTCAAATTTTCATGTATTTTATGTACTTTGGTTTAATCTAGTTAAATTTTTTGTTCCTTAAATAAAAAATTAGAATTCCTGGAATAAAAAATTTTGAATAAGTTCGAGGAAAAGAATTGCTCGTATAAAGTTAGCATAATAGAGAGAATAAACGCACGTTTCTGTAGGCAATTATTTCTATTCTTTGACAAAGTCATGTGATATTAAAGAAACTTTTTTTCATTACTATAACGGAAGCGTCAATTATATCAACATGCGTGTGTCATTTAAATATGTTTCTCTAATGAGTTTTATATTCATTTCATTTATTTTTCATTGTAATATTATTATGTAATGTTACACGAGAGATTCTATCCTCTATTAAATGCTACAAGAACCGATATTTATATTACTATATTAATACCTCAAAACATTTTATTTAAAAAGTTAAAACTTTTTAATTTGGACGCAACAACGATTTATTTAACAATTTATTTTATGGCAATAATAATAAGAGGGATTAGATGTAAGATTCAATGTTCACTGCAGCAATTTCCGCTTCTCGTGAAACGAAATTACGACAAGTACGAACTCCGACGTTTGCATCACATCGTGCGAATGCTGTCATCTACACGTCAGTCTTTCGGAAAGGATTAATAGCGCTCGTGATTCGAACGCTCTCGAACTGAACTATACGAGCTGCAATGAAAGCGTAAGGGTTGCGTTTGAACGGATATATCGATCGGTCTCTTATCTCGACGAAAGCCAACCTTGCTACGGTATTATCTAGGAGTAACACGTACACGAGCGATAATGTTAACGAGATTGTGACAAGAATTATAACGTGATCGTCTTTTAAGGTACGAATGGGGAGAATGGCGTATTCAATTATTTCCTAAATATAATAAGCTAAATCAACGTTTTAACGGTTTCAAATTTTTATTTTATTTTTATATTATTACCGCAAAGGGGGAATTAAATTACATCGATAACTCGTAGATATATCATATATATGAGAGAACCGATCGATATCAAACATTCTAATAAATTATCGAATAGCTTTCCTGGGGGATATCATTATATATTCTTACGGAAAGGTGAACTGAAATTGGTAAACAGATAAAGACGACGGAAATCTTTACTTACCGGTGAAGTGGTGTCAAATCGCTGACATCGGACACGTTTCCACGAACAAAATGTCAGAAGAGGAAAGGCAAATTATCGCACGATATGGATCCTATTTCAATTAGAATTGATGATATCGACATCATTGCTAGGCCGCGATAACGCAGCTTTTATATCTATACATGATGTCCGATATTTAATTATAATGTTCGATATATCACAAGTAATATAATTTATTTTGAGAGTTTGAATTTATACCAAATATTACTATTTGAATATATTGTTTTTTTTTGTTTTAAATAAGTTTGTGTATATATATATATATATATATATGAATATTCATATTATCATTATTAAGTTCTTATAATTTATTCGTTCTCTTTCATCTTGCCAAATGCTAATCAACTTCAGAAGTTTCAACAATTTATAAATTTCCCACATTTTAATAGAAATTCTCTACATTTTAATAGAAATTCTCTATATTTTAATATTACTAAATATTTAACTTGCGATATTGCAATTTGTGATACCTGGACTTTATCTGACCTTTTTAGTGCTACAACTCTATAATATGTAAATATAAACTCGGCACGCGTTAGAATATTTCATGTTAAAACTGTCATTCCGTATATAAGCATTTGATGTGATTCCACGTTTCATATTTTCCTTTGAATCACGGAGAAGTAACGAACTAATTACACGAATTAAAATTAAAAACAATCGACCGATTATAACAAAGATATAATGCAATGGTCTCTTTCATCTTGCCAAATGCTAATCAACTTCAGAAGTTTCAACAATTTATAAATTTCCCACATTTTAATAGAAATTCTCTACATTTTAATAGAAATTCTCTACATTTTAATAGAAATTCTCTATATTTTAATATTACTAAATATTTAACTTGCGATATTGCAATTTGTGATACCTGGACTTTATCTGACCTTTTTAGTGCTACAACTCTATAATATGTAAATATAAACTCGGCACGCGTTAGAATATTTCATGTTAAAACTGTCATTCCGTATATAAGCATTTGATGTAATTCCACGTTTCATATTTTCCTTCGAATCACACACGGAGAAGTAACAAACTAATTACACGAATTTAAATTAAAAACAATCGACCGATTATAACAAAGATATAATGCAATGGATTTTCATATAGAACGATAAAAAAACTGCAAAATATTATCGTGTATCGGAGAAAGATTATATTTGATATATTTATATAATTATATCGCTGTAACAAAATCGCATATCATAAGAGCTTCGATTTTTTGCAAGACGTAATATTAAAGACTTAGTTTTTGAATAATTTTTTTCCGCCAAGATCACGTTTTGGCCATTGCGTAGCGAAAATATAAATCATGGAAAGATTAATGATCATGCATTTTGAAATATCATCCAAAGGAAAGAAAGAGTCACGCCCAGTGTGTTGTAAAGTACATGAGTATCTTCTTTATATTTGAATGTGAAATATTCTTTTGAGTATTTATATCTGTAAGCTGGGCGTATACTTTCCACAATGCAAGTAACTGGTATCTATAAATTTACCTGTATATTTATTTATATATCATAGCTAAGTTATGCATATGTCCCAAATACTCATATTTAGTTATTGAATACACGCACACACACATAGGAAGACTATTATTTACTGCAACTTTCTAAGTTTCAAAATCATATATCATCTTTGTAATTAAGCTTCACAAAATTACACTATAGTCCACTTGAAAAGTTTCAAGAACGAAAAATATAAATTTGCCATTTTTATTTTTCTCTAAAGTTTCGACCATGCTTTTTCTTCTTCAATCGCTTGTGACTCGAAAACTATTGACTCTTCGACGTTTTCTTTAATGAAAGCTCAATTTTAAATTTATCATAGAATTCTTCATTAAAATTAAGATGGAGAGTTATCTTCCCTACAGTAATTCTTACATCCGGCATGGTTTCATCAGTCGTTGTCGTCATCCACCCTCGTCATGACGAGTACCGTCGTTATCGAATAAAGTCGCGAGTAACGCGCGTCTCGGGGATCAACGTCCGATCCGGACTGATCCCTCGGAAAGTTCTACAATGTAGTATATACGAATCCTATAGGAAAATCCTGCCACGTGTTCCCTCGTGTCAGATAAATCTCGTCAACGCGAATCTTCCTTCGTTGCCGAATCTAGCGAGAATTCGAATCTCGTTCGTTCGAGAATCTAGTCTCAACGTGGCGAATCGATTTTGGCTTTTCCATCACGATGAATGGGCGACGCAATTGTCTTTGCGGCACTTTTCAATCACCCAATAGCATAGTTGGGATTTTTGTAGAAATCTCGTATCCCCGAATCCTTTGTTATATTCGACTCGATTCTTTCGAAAAAGGTTACGCAACTTTCTTTTAAAAACTAAAATTTAAAATGGATGGATTATTTTTCCGAAGAAATATAAAATATCGCGTTTTGTGATCCCTTTCTCACATTTGAATAAAATCAAAGAGTCCCTTGATATATACATGTATAAAATTATCCTACGTATATATACATATATAACATTTTTTCGTATATAAAATTTCCTCCAAAATATTAATATTCACATAGAATTTTAATTACAAATTTTTTTATATATTTGCTATTCTTTTCTTTCTGCAAAAAAGGAAAAAAGTATTTTATTTTTGCTATATATTTTAGTTATATTCTTATGATAGTTACTGAGGATTGTCTAAAGGTATTAAGTCAAAGAAGGACTCTCAAGATTCCATGGATTTTAGCTAAACTACTTTGTTCGCGTTAACTTGTATGTACTTTCGTACATGACTAAAGTAGCTAAGTATGTAACTCGAAACATGAACAGACATTAGATACAGCAATTTGATATTTAATTAATTAAAACATCTGTTTTAATTAATTTATATATAATATTAATTTTTTGAATGTATTAATTTCTTGTTTAAGAGAGAGATGGATAGTATGAATAATATATATAAATATATATTTGTCTAGTTATGTCTTTTGTGTTTTTTTATTCAGATTTATTTTTAAAAATTTCGTTTATTTTGTTTTATTTTATTATATCATCGGTTATATCGTGGTTTTTATTTTATAACACATAGTTAAAATAAATGGTTTTAACTTTGACATAAATGGTTCCAATCCGATTTATATTTCAAAGGTGATATTGGTTCAATCACCTGAAAGTTATAAAATAATGCTAAAGTAATAAAACACAATAAATTATCTATTTCATATATATGTAATTACGAGATAGCAAAATCACAATAATTTAATGTCCTCATATGTCTTTGACATTAAAATACAGTGAAATTTATTTTTCGTTCTTACTATTTATTTTTCACTTGTTCGGCGAATTGTGTAAATGTATAAAATTTCATCCATAGCGTTTAATATTTACAATAGAATCAAATTTTTGTTCGCAAACTCTCTCTATCCCTGCAATTTAAAATATTGCACATTCGCTAATATTATACCTAGATAATCCGCTTGAATGAGCAGGTAATCGCATTATTCGGCAATTTCGAGATTTGAGAGGATAATTATCGATGGTAAAATAATATTGTTAACCTCATGCTTTCTCGCGCGCAATTCTAGTATCACCTTGAGAGCTAAGCAATCACAATCACTTCACAGGACAACGAGACTTTTTGTTCAACGGGAAAAATCGTAAATCGATTCTGTGACACAGACGTTACGGATGGTGAATTGCAGGCACGCTCGGAATTTTTGTTTGTTTATTTGTTTACGGAACGACAAACACACGAGAAACAAGTTATGCATACAAATACCGCGTATCGCTCTACAAGCAGCGAGCAGTATCTCGTAAAATAAAACAAAGATATCTTTTTGCGACACGCGCGCTTTTGTCCTCTTGCTATTTATTCATCGTTTAATCATGTATATTAAAATATGTGAACGATCATCACGTGTGTTTTGCTGAATGTAAAAATTTCATATGTAGAAATGTTCTGGGTTACTTTGGTGTGTACTTACTTTCATATATAAGGATCTCCTAAAGCATATCGAAATATCTTGCGACCAATTCGGGTATATTTTTCCATGACAAAAATATCGGAGAGAGTATCAGTATTTCTTAAAATATTATCCAAAATCTAGCAATCTTTACATATTAAGATTTGAATACATAAATTTAAAAAAATATCATATTTAATATCACAAAATAAAAAATTAATTTCATTGTTTAAAGAGAATAGTAAAATGTCTGTTAATTGATAGAATAAACTATACTTTGCACGTAATTGATAGAATAAGATACTTATTGCGCGCGTGCCTAATTGAATAAAATATTTATTTATTTTTGATTAATTTTTTCAATATAACTTATGAAATTAAATTCAAAGATAATTTAAAGAAAATTAATCACGAGACCGTTTGACGTTACGTGTGAACACACCAAGCGTCCTCACGAGAATAGCAAGTAACGTGTCAATGTGGTGGCATGTAACTTAACAACTTCGCAAAGACATTAACTTTTTTTTGTGTAATTGTTTAATTAATGTAGCGCGAAAAAGACATATCGCACAATGAGCTTTTTATATATTTTACAATATTAAATTATTTTAATAGGAAACAATGATGGTATAAAAATCTAAAATATAGTATATAGCATAAATACACGTTTTATACATTATATATACTGTGCCTATATTCTATGATTTTACAATAACTATATGAAATAAATAATGGATTTTTATAATGATCAGAAATATTGAAATGTTGTATCTAATTCGTCGTCATAGTTAATTCTGATTGAGGTCTCATAAAGAAATTTAACGAGTAATTTCATCAGTTTCGTGAAATTGATGAAGTTATTATAGTTTGATTAATGATTCATTCTAACGAGCCTTTTATGAAATTCGCAATATATCGAAATAAAAACTCTTTGCTATAGATACATTCAATTATCATAATCCATTATTACCTAATAGCAAGAGAGCATGAAAGAGAATATATAACTAGAACGGATAATATTTCGTTCTTCTGTTACGTTTTATCGGTCGTGACGTCCCTAAAGAATACTTTCATTCAACGTGATCGCAATGACGTGGAAAAATTGGTGCTTGTGCGAACGAACGAATATTACATTCACAGACAATTTTCCACTTCACCGGCGTGCGAGAAAATATGAAATGGACGTATGAATAAATAAAGCCGCGGAAAGTAATCAGGATAATATTTTCTGTCGCTTTTCTCAAGTGAGATCTCCCATGAGAAACAAATGCAGTGAGTATAAACGATGTGATTTTATCATTTTTCTAAGAATACTGAATTGGCTATATATACAGGATGAGTCATTTTAATCAACGCACGCAAATATCTCGTAAAGTAAGCAAGATGGAATTAAAACCTGTGAAATATTTATGTGTGATGTTATATATATATGTATATATATGTTATATACATATATATTCAAATAAAAATATTGTATTATATTATTTCTATATATTAGATATTCTGAGTTTAAATGTGCTTGATGCTCTATCTATCATTTCTATGTTATATTAAACAAAGCTTTCAATTTATTATTATTTTGATGTTAAAGTATAAAATATTTATATAGATATATATTTTATTCTCCCTGCTTCTTCTTTTAAAAACCTAATATCTCTCTACACTTAAAATCGATTTTTTTTTTTTAATTTCTTTAAGCAATGAGCAAATTTAATGGCAAAATCATCGTCATGTAAAGCATATGCAAATTAATGCTAATGCAGTTTTCTTGAATGTATAGAACAATATTAGCGTTTCTCCGCTTCAATATCGGTATGATTAGTATACATCGCTGATAGTATAACAGCAGCGTGGATGCTGTTTGCATGTAAACTGATTACTATTTTCCTTTCTTGCAACTTGTATAAGGACAGTTTGCAGCCGATTCATATCCGACGGAAAAGATAACAAGACTGATTTGCATTTAGAGTGTCGGCATGTTTGGAGAAATTTGTCCAGCTGCTAAACACAGCACGCGCCAACTTTTATCGCCAAAATTTATAGACATAGAATCAAATATATTGCCAGTAGTATAGTTGTGGCGTGTGAAGATGATGATTGTTCTCTTTGTTACATCTTTATCAGATCTCACTTTGAATCAACAAAAAATGCCTATCATCGATAATAAGATTATCTCTCACATAGAAGAATTTCATATACAATTTTTTTTAAAACCCAACTAATCGGATTAATTACAAAAACAGAATTATATTTGCTTGATGCGGTGGAAATATAACGTTATTAATTGTAATT
>NW_021850355.1:157348-174085 GCF_003651465.1 Formica exsecta
ATGTATATATATGTTATATACATATATATTCAAATAAAAATATTGTATTATATTATTTCTATATATTAGATATTCTGAGTTTAAATGTGCTTGATGCTCTATCTATCATTTCTATGTTATATTAAACAAAGCTTTCAATTTATTATTATTTTGATGTTAAAGTATAAAATATTTATATAGATATATATTTTATTCTCCCTGCTTCTTCTTTTAAAAACCTAATATCTCTCTACACTTAAAATCGATTTTTTTTTTTTAATTTCTTTAAGCAATGAGCAAATTTAATGGCAAAATCATCGTCATGTAAAGCATATGCAAATTAATGCTAATGCAGTTTTCTTGAATGTATAGAACAATATTAGCGTTTCTCCGCTTCAATATCGGTATGATTAGTATACATCGCTGATAGTATAACAGCAGCGTGGATGCTGTTTGCATGTAAACTGATTACTATTTTCCTTTCTTGCAACTTGTATAAGGACAGTTTGCAGCCGATTCATATCCGACGGAAAAGATAACAAGACTGATTTGCATTTAGAGTGTCGGCATGTTTGGAGAAATTTGTCCAGCTGCTAAACACAGCACGCGCCAACTTTTATCGCCAAAATTTATAGACATAGAATCAAATATATTGCCAGTAGTATAGAAAGTTTTCGATAATGCTCAAAATTGTTATAGGATTAATATGCACATATTTAGTGCATATTAAATTTTATGTTTATTATATGAAATATAATATCATGTACTATCATGTCAATATTATGTCAATATTATGCACTGATTCCATGTAACATCTATAATGATATGTAATATTTAATTGCTAAAATAACTATATATATTTTCATAAAATATATGAATTAATACCGCAATATATGTCACGATGTAGGATAATAATATTATTTTATACATAATTATTATTTTAATAAATTTCTTTTAAAATTTTATACACACGTTATTTAAATTTCTACAAAGGCATTATTTGATGACAACAAAATAATATTAGAGTTTGAATTCATGGTTTATATATATGTACGTATATATCGAAATTGTTCCCGTCTCTAGCCGCGATATTTTACGCTTCACCGCTTGTCAAAGTAGAATCCGTCGATTGAATAGCGTCGGCCAGCACGTGCATCGAAAGTGCGACCGCATGCCAGATTTCGTCATAAGTATCGGAGAACGTTAAAATCGTTCAGAATAGTTACATATAATGGAATCGACGACAAGGCGTGGACGGTATCCAGAACAAGCGGCGGTGAGAATTATTGGTTGGCAATTTTATGAAATCGACGGCGACGTTTGATTTATGCTCCAACTAACGAAACTCCGGTTATACTCAAGGGAGAAATGCTCTTTTGGAACAAAGAAATTTTAGAAAACCAATGAACGTGTAAATTTATTACACTTAATAAATTTTTTTGAAGCTATTCGATCGAATATTGTTCCATCTGCTTTTGTTATCACAAGTTGTACTATTCTGAAATTTTAAGAGAATAGAAAAATACAGAAAAAAAATGTTAACGGCAGAAAAATGATAAATTAGTCGCTAAAAATAATATTCTGCCATACATTCATTATTATAAAAATTACAATGTTTACAATTATTTTATTGTTAAAAAAATGAATCCTTGATCTTAAAATTAAATTTATGTTGTTAAATTCTCTTAATTATTTTAAAATCTAATTTAATAGATTTTTGATAATATAATATATTATACATATGTACATTGGAACATATATATTACCGTATCTTTGTTTGTAAATCATAAGAGTATTTTTTAGTCTCAGCTGGCAAAAACGCAATTTAACTTTTGCTGCGTTTTACAGAAAAGGCTAAACAATTGCGGAAATTTTTAATTTTGTACGAGCAGATTTCATTGTCGTTACGGTACAACAATAACATCGAACAACGTGTCCCGTCAATCGCGATATTTGCGATAATCAATCACGCAGACGATTGTATTGAGATGTCAGTCTCGCGAGTTTTCTCGCGTGAAGCGAAACAACGTTCGTCGCGCGCACACAATCGGTGCACGTATCTATAGCTGCAATTAGGTGTGGTTTCGTGAACAAAATTCAACCGTAAAAATTCCCTCTAAAATTCCGTTCCATTTCGACAATCCGAGCGATCCCAATCGCTCGACGCGAGATATGATATTTACTTTCAAACTTTCTGCTGGTCGCTTTATCACGAACTAACGAGTGACGAATAAATCGATTCTATGTAAATTCGATCGAAGGCATGACAGAATCAAAAAAAAAAAAAAACAACGGCAATACGACAACGAAGCAGAAATCGTCGCGTTCGCCTGTCATGCGGTACAAATCTCGCTAGCGGGTGTATTCTAAAAAAAAAAAAAAAAAAATAAAATATGGCTATACGAGTATCCGGCTTAAAATGGATATATATGGCTGTCGCATACAAAAGTGAGAACACGCTTTAGATTCGCGAGTGCACTTTTATCGGAAACGAGCGTCCTTTTCGATCGCTCATGTTACTCGTTGAACTCTTTTTCGATGGGTTTCTACGTTGGGCAGATAGACATGAAAATCTCATTTTGCTATAACATTGTATTGTATCGGAAAATCGCCAACATGTTTTGATCTTATATTTCGATATTTGACGCCACGATTTAACTGAATCTTACAAGTGATACATTATTTTATTAGCAAATGATTTATAATATTTATATAAATATAAAAATTGTGTATATATATTGTATTATTTTTCTATGGCACATAAAATAAAATACTAATTAAAACTTTGATGTTTTAAGAGGGATAAATTTTTGTAGAAATTTATTTAAACAAAAAATATAAATGTCTTTAAATATCTTTACGGAAAAATCTAAGTAATCAAATTTTTAGAAAATAAATTCTTTTTTGATTTAGTTCTTTCGAGTTAATTTACCATTTTTTAGAAAAGTATTTTATATATATTTTGTTATTTCAAGCTTTAGATTTCAAACAAGAAAGCTATATATTATAACATTGACGTAATATTGTGTAATGTAAAGATTGAAACCAGCACAATATGTGGTGTTATAATATATAATACAGGGAAAATGTTAAGTAATTTTAAACATTAATACGAAATAACGAAAATGCGATATTTACATTAGCATTATCCTATTTCTGATATTCTCAATATAGCAACCCATCCATGCATGAAATACCGTTCATCGAGAATAGCTCTTTCGATATATGCTTCGCACGTGCAACTAGGATGTTGTTTCGCGCACGGTAGCAATATGTATTTAAATTAAGCACAACGAAATGCAATATCAAATCTAGCGCCATGTCAATTGCAAATCGCGCCTGGATAAGATCAGATAGGGGCAATCTATAGACTAATTTCTATTATCGCATAAACATTCACGCAAAACGTGCATCACACGTACATATACATATATTCTCTCTCTCTCTCTCTCTCTCTCTCTCTCTCTGTCTTTGTAAGCAACACGCGCATGATGAGATTGCGTGATTGCGATATCGTGATCGATAATACGATGCCGAATTAGAAACAAATGCCAATACACGCCGGCACAGACAATAGTTGCAAATTAAAGACGATCTCCGAGCGGAAAATAGCTCGTAATTACTTCTCAATACAATCCACGACCCACGACTCGCATCACATTGCATTCGTTTGCTCCTTCTTTGTACATTAATCAAAGCGTTTCTTCAAGTATTTGTCAGAGATATAGTGTTTCCGGTGTACTATCGAGAAGGTAATAACTTGTGAGTTAAAAATAGATAAAGTAGCACACACATATATCCCAGAGATACCGAAAATATTTTGACAGCTCTAAATTAGAACAATACTAGACAGATGTTTTTACGACAAATTTAATATCAACTTTAATCAGAATGTTGTCATCTGACGAGAATTTTTTTACTTTGAAGTTTAAATATAATTTCAATAGTAAGACCCAAATGAAATTTTTTTGTTCATGTAAACTTGATTAATTTCAGACTGAAGTTAATCGAATCTAAATCGTTTTAGTTTTAACGCATATGATTGGATTTTTTTTAGAATGCGTGCTATCTGTGAAAAATTCGATTGCAAATTACACATATAATATTATCCATGTTTTATGTTCAGCTAATCCATTACGAATTTAAAACTCTCCGCCGCAGTTACGGAAACGTGTATTTACGCAATTATACATACACGCTAAAATGATATGATTGTATCATCTTATCGTAGATTATGATTTCACGTTGCTCTCGCTTCCCTCTCGCCTCTTCCAGAGAAGCCATCGGCTGGTTTTAGCGTTAATGCCGAGATCGTCGATCCACTTTCATACATTATTCACGAGAGCTCGCTTGCACGCGAGAGGAATTTGTACGCTGTGACAAGACCGGAAACTACATCAGAGGAAACTGCGTCGTAGAAAACGGGAGATTCGGAATTCCCTGTCGTAAATATCAATTGATTCCCATATCGTACTGATTGAGTGACGAGAGCGCATCAACTTTTTTTTTCCCGATGATCTCTCGGGTTCGATACCAAGTTTGTTTTCGATTTTCCATCCTCGTTGTCGTTTTAAGCTTGTATAACATATATATATATATATATCCTCGCCCGGCGTCTCTGCTCTTGCTTATGAATTTTACGAGCGCCAATAAAATTCTTGCCTTAATATCTTTCGTGCATCGTGATCAGATTTTAATGGAGCGGGCAGATGCGGAGTGAATAGGCCGCATTATTCGGCGATCGGGCTGAAAACAAAGATTTCCGCATCGAATTATCGTCGAAGTTGGAACGATTATTTAATTGCGATATAGAAGATTGAAACTTAATTGAGTGACTATATATATTAGAAACAGATTATACCATAAGGTGTCGATTAACTAAATATAATTTTAGTGTAATTAATATCACGTAACATTGTGCATAATCCTTTCTGTTTTTATTCTGATTTAATCACACAATTTATAGTGTTTTATTAGCTTTAATATTCTTGTTTTACTTGTGTCCTTAATAAGGATTGCGCGTACACACACGCACGCATCGTATACCTCCTTTATACTTATCATTGCAATATAATGTCATGCTTTTCTTCTGAATCCAACTAATTAAATAAATTACTGAGCCCAGATAAAATTACTTCCGAGGAAACAAAGGCGGTGGTAGCGCTGGTAAAAATAAGCCCTTATAAAGAAGTTTAATTTCGCGTTGGGCAACATAATCTCCAAGCAAATGTGTGCAATTTCTTTCCGGTTCTCCTCATCTACATCTATATAATCCGTTCTCGCCGAGCACCATCAGACTGGATAGTTAACGACCGATGTAATCATTATAAGTCCCCCCGCTAACGTTAAACTTTCCACACCATTCACCTGGCAGAATCAGAATCGAATTCTCGCGGCGAACGAGATCGTAAATATCGTAAATCGTCGTCGTCGTCGCTTATCGAAAGTCACAACCGTTGCGATTTTCGACAAGAGAACATAAATCGCGTTTTAAACGAAGCTATCTCCAAACCCATTACATACGTTATTATCATAGATACAAAATGGAAAGAGGTCAGACAAAAAAGAAAAAAATATATATATTCTTTTTATTCTACATTGGTTTGATAAATCGAATCAAGGCACTCGCGTGCTGTTTTCAAATTAAACAGTATTCATTGTAAGAAAAGTAAACTCATACAAGAATGACATAATCTATGTTCTTGATTGACTTTGGAACTGACACGATGATTGTAGCAGTATGATGTGATACAAGAGATATAAGTTCTCTCTTATTTCATTAATAAATTGAGAATATTAACAATATTATTCTATTATTATAGGTATATTATTATTATTAAATATATTATTCTGGAATGGTTTTTTTCTCTTTTTTCTGTGTGTGCGCGAAATTTATCTATTTTTATTCTTGGAATGTGCAAACTGGAATTATCAAAAAGATATTAAACAGAAATTTGACAATTCATGATATATCCGTCGAAGTTGAATTAAATTGATTACCAAGACCTCGAACAAATGTTGAGTGATTTTCAGAAACAGCTGTCGCAATCGCACGCTTCATTAAATGTTAGTCCTGCCGTGATTATCCCGAATCAAGTGCAACTGACGTTACCTACGACTTGAATTCCATAAATTATTCACGGCTCCGTCTGGAAGTAATGTGCGGTTTCGAATGAGAGAAAATGGTGCCTTCGTGTATAATCAAAAGAAAAAAAAATTTAACGAATGTCTTGCGCGATAGAAACTTAAGAGAAAACTAAATAATTTTCATCAAGAGAAGTGCTAGAAGACTGTTAGCAAATTACTTATTAATTAATTCTTTCACTTTAACTGTTTCAATCATATGAATACTTGTATCATATGTATTATATGAATACTCCTCGCTTGTAATAGACACACAAAGTTATTCAATATTGTTGACAATTCTTCGGGTTTTTTTTTTCATATAAATCTACATAATAATACATCCAGATATAAGAGACGTATATTTAGCAATAAATATTTAATAAGACGTATATTTAGCAATAAATATTTAATAAATGAATTTATTTGACAAATAAAAATATTACAACCGGAAAAGGTCATCTTTTTAATAGTCGTAAAATTAATAAAAAAAGCAGAAAAGATGAAGATGAAATTCAATTATTTAATTCATCAATTATTAAAATTGATAAAATTAAAAATTTTCCGCAAAGAAATATCAATAACGTTTACATAGACATCTAAAAAATTCATAGAAATATCATTTTTTCTCTAAATCAACATTCGTTATTGAAAGGCTTAATTAAGATTTCGCCCAACTAGCACTCAATTCATTAATTGATGTTATAAGCAGCGGCTTAATGAGCGCGACCTTAATAGAAACCGCGTTGCCTGATGTCCCTTCCGCGAAGGCTGCAATTGCGCAAATTAACGTGCCGCTATGCATTCACGAATTAAACAAATCCGATATAACAACGTAGTTCGCAGTCGCGATGGATTTGCGTCAACGCACATCCCGTACAATTGGTGTAATTTCCAGCCGTCGTGCCAACATCGTCATCATTGTTTTATTGATGTCGTACTGATGCACAGTAAATTACGGGCTGTACAGAGACACACGCGTCTACACTATGTCGCATAGTATACCGTCGACCTAGGAAGTTGCTTGATTAACAATATACGCTGGCAACAGCTGGCTTTCGATAAGTACGCGCGACAAATGTTGCCATTAATAGCGGGCGGGACGAGAATATGAAATTAATAACGCGACCAACCAACGTGTTATATATATATATATATATATATATAATATAAGTTTAGTGATACGTAATTTGCCGAGCGACCGTAGACGCGCGTGCGCGATAATGATATAACGTGAGGCTCCACTTCCGCATCTACATTGTGTTAATAATTTTCTTATTAGTACATAATATCTAGATTTATTAAATAAAACAGTTGACACTTACGCGAGAAACTTGATATACCTGTCTCGTTTTAATCAAAAGTGGATTAAAAATAATATACAGCAATCTTTTTTCAATTTCTGTTCAAGTCAGCTAGATAAGTTTTTGGTAATTTAATTACTATAGTATTAGAAAAATGAAAAACATGAAACCAAAAAAGAAAAAAATATGATTTTAAAGGAACTCGAGAAAGAAAGAAAGAAAGAGGAAAATAACCAATCTCCTCGATGACGTTAAGATACTTTCCCTGTAAAATATCGATCGCATGAGAGATACGTGATACGTGTAATGCTCGATCGCAGATACTATTTGCGATTCCCATCACAACGCTCGATATCGGATTCCGTTTGCAATTCCTATCTAAACGTGGATATAATATAAATCACGCTCGTCGACGCGGCCAAGCAGAAATAACACGGGCGCGAACGCGCCTGTCAATAAAGCGCGGAGAATTGAAATTTATCTCCGTCGAAGAAGGTGACCTGTCAGCTACCTACTAAGCCGAAATTCCTTTCGTTTTATCAGATTACTCAGTTTCAGATCAAAATAAACGGCCGACCGAGAATGCGATTCATAAAACGCGAAGACGTCTGTTCAACCTAATCTTATCCAGACACCATGCAAGACGGGCAGTTTTTAGTTACTCAGAATTGCAGTTCCTTATTTTTCGATGAAAATAAATTTTCAAGTTTTTAGAAAATTCTGATAGATTATATTTTTGTTGAAAAAATTAAGTACTTGTGGAATATTGAATTAATGAAAGTTGCAATATGGTGCAAGCGAATATGCGATCGATCATTTCATCGTAAATTCGTCCCCGTTAAACTCTTGAGCTGATATACACGAGGATCTATATAGTTAAGCGTTCTAATAGCGGTTAGCTATACGTAATATTGTTACTGACGTCCACCTGAAAGTTCCATGTAATTCCCTTAGTATTCAACATGCGTGTATGTTACATTTTCTATCAGAAAATGCTAAATTTCTCCTTATTATAATATGTTCAAAGAACATATTTTTTATTATGGCACTGTAAAGAATATGCTAAATTATTTATATAATGTTGACAATAAATAAATATATACATGTAAACGTATATATATATTGAGAATATTTGATACATTTCGTGCGCGATACATGTGCGCGTGTCTTATATTGTAATTTAGATAACATAAAATAGATACATTTTTTTCCAATGGAAAAAATATTTTTGTGCCGAGAAACTATTATATCGATTTAAAATACTTATGCGATTTCCTTTGCAATTTTTATTTTGCAAAAAATATCGCATGTATAGAATTTTTTGTAATAATTTAAATAATTTCTAAATAATTTTATTCGCGTGCGCACACGAGATTGTAGTTTAATTATAAAAATACAAGATGACTATAAGATATATTTTACAAACATAAGAGAATTTTTTATTTCAAATAAAAAATTGGCATTTTATACAGTTGACAGAAGGAATAATCGATAACACAATATCAAAACTCGCGAGTACATCGGACAGCACGAATCATTTTTTAAAAGGCATTTGTGTTAAACGCTGTGTGCTTACAATATGATAACAGATAAGCTTCGAAATATTTCCCTTGTAATATCACGTTTACAAGCTTCGTTATGTTATCTCTCGTATAACATCACGTGCCATATTACGAACGATTGAACAAGATCATAGCTTTATATCGCGTTATAAAAAAAATGTTTATATCGATGGAATATTCGATCTACACGTGTATTTATTCGACAGTATTAGCATTAATCTAACTTGTCCGCTTGAGTATCCTCCAGCCGATCCGGTGAATTTATTACGCATCATCAAACACAACCGAATATTCAGTCACGCTGATAGGATTAATTAGTAAGCTGATAGTTGAAAAGCCGAAGCTTGGTTCACTGAATAAAAGAGCCTTGAGGATGTTTGAGATGGGAATCGAGAAATTAAAGCTCCCGGCGGGATGAATCGCGCAACTCGGTTCAATTAAGCCTTATCGTGATAATTTAATTTTTTAATTTGAGAGATAAACGATTACACAGAATGATTTAATTTTTTATAGTCCTGGATTAAAACGTACGCGTTTGATATAAAAGCAATATTTATATAAAAGAAAATAAAAATTATTTTAAATTGTTATAAAAATTATTTCATTATATATTCGCGCAGTATATCTCCCTTTTATTTCCTTAATTTTTTGAAATATTAAAAACAATAATTGTTTTAAAATCATATTTTTCTCGATGTTTTGTAAAATGTTATATAATGAAATGTTAATATTGCGCGATATTAATAATTTCAGCAGAATATCATAAGAATCTTATAAACTTTCGGGATTTTTTACATTGTCGCCCAATGAAATAAATAATTAGAGAATTTTAATCTTATTAAAAATTTTGTGTTGCAGAAGAAATGCGCATTATAAAACTCGGGCGAAAAATACATGTCAAAAAATAATATCTATAATATCATTAAGAATCATCACACGTTTGTCGACATTCTCTCAGATTGTAAGAGAGATTAAATTCTTGCAATGTGTATATGTGGAAACATTTATAATCGACAAATAAAATTGGCATTATTTTGTCGATTAATCTCATCGTCAGTTATGAAGAGGCTGGTCGTGAATTTACGATTGTTCGGATAAAGCTTAATGAGTATAGAACTGTAATGTTGAAACGGATCGAAACTAGTCACGGGCATCGTTTTGCGCCAGCGGTACGAAGGTGCGGGTACGTGGGATAGCCGCCAATAAATTCGCTCAAGTGTTTACCTCAAATGCACTAATTTGCCGAGCCAATGTAATTCTGTTACCCTAACTGCACATTTGCCGTTGGCCAACGAGAAGATCTTGCTCTCGCAAGAGGCGATTTATTTATGCAGATGGATTGTGTGCAGAAAATGAGTATATGTACGGATGTACATCATGAATTATGTTGTTGTTGTTGTTGTTGTTGTTGTGTTGCAGCATGAATCTCTTTCTCCCTCAGAGCCACTTTAGAAGGAGAGGATGTAATGAAAAGATAACTTATACAAAATATAATTTAGAGCTATATATCTAGCTACTTTTTCACTCGTCTAAATTTTTAATTCTAAGCAACTGCGGTTTTTCTCAAAGAAATTTGAATATATATTTGTTTTTTGGATAACATGAGTAATTAAAAGCTTCTGATTATAATTTCTCTAAGAAAGAAAATTTAAGTAAAGAGTATAAATATGATATAATAAATATAAATATATGTTGGTTATGGCAGTTTTTTGAGAAAAGCATTTCCTTGAGAAAATGTATTTCTTAAACAGAAATAATATATATGTGTTATATATATTATTTATTTATTTATTTGTAAGTGTTCAAAAATGCTTTTTATAATAATACCAATAGCTGAATAAATCTGCAAGAGATATTCAATGATATTTATTGAATAACTATTTGCATGATATGGATACACCTGCTGAATAATACGCTGCTGACATATTTGCATAAAATTGTCTGCGATATTATGTGATAAAAAAGCATACAAAAAAATATTTACGCGCGATAATCAACAACAGAAATGAAGAGCTCGAATGAGGAAAAAAAGATTAATTTTCTTCTTTCACTAAAAAAAGATAGATTTTTAGTCGCAAATATTTATATATGTACATATATATATATATAAAATTCATGTAATATTTTTATAAAATTTATATCAAAATACAAAAACAATAATATAATATATAATTATATATAATAATATATAAAAATTTGAATTTAGAATTTTCTTTATATCGAGCAATTTAAAAAATGCGGTTCATTCATTTTATGTTTACGTCGCAAACAGCCTTAGAATTCATCGTAATGTCAAATTCTCAAGATTGCAAACTCTAAATGGATAATTGCCATCAGTTTAATGCAGAATTGGTGTCATTAATCTAAGTAATACCCTACCTTTCGCATGCAACTGCTGGCATTTGTGGTTTATTGTTGCGATCCGCGGCATGCGAAACAGCGTGCAATCAAGCGATGCAAGTCCAGCCGGGTTATCGAGCGCAAGTTAAACAGGATACCATCACACCTGTGTTCCAGTAGCGCCGCTATGATAAAGTAAGGTACACCGCAAATTCGCGAAGTTCTCGACGTAGTCATCATGTCCTATCACGCGCCTCGGGAGTGCCATTTCTGGTCATACCACACCTTGCATGTTAGTTCGGCGCGGCTGAAATGTTTTTGGAAGTGTTCCACATGCAAAGTGCCGTCGACGATGACAGCGATTCCGCACATGTATATCAAGCTCCATATCTCATAAATTTTGCGCGGCCGAGGATACATACGTATCACGAGTGACAGACAAAAGTCAGTAGAAATAATTAATTTTTGTCCGCGTTTCGGGAATCTCGTTAAGTTTCCGAAACGTGTTGGCTAAAGTCCAATATCTGCGTATTTTATATGCCATTTTAGGCAATTATTATAAACTGACGTGTGTTTAATTACTTTCATGATTAATTGTTTCCATGTCAAAATTAGATCAACGTAATAACAAATAAAATTAAAATAATTTTTCTCGTGTATAATATATATAATATCGTAACGAAAAAAAAATTTCAAAATAAATTAATTTATTGCTAAAATGATATGAAAAAAATATTGGTACACATGATACGTAACCATGGAAAATTTGATTCGATACATTCAATGAATAAGCGGCGTGGTTGAAATAAAATTAAATCGTACCAGAATATCGAGGACATTTTTGCGTAGCTGTAGTCTATTAAAAAAATGCTTTGCATAATACCTTCTATTGTTCTGGTATTCAGATTGCAGCTTCAAGTTGCATACTTTTATTTCTGTGACACTTTGTGCGCCCAGATGTCAAGTGTATTAATGGGATCCCGATAATCCGATAAATTCGACGAGCGCCGGCAAGTGTTATTCTGTATATATAAGCGTTCTCGAAATGAGAGAAACTTTTTACATTGTATGAATACTAATGAGAAGGATGAAACGTCAAAAGAGATTTTAAAGAGAACGTTAATCGGCACAAGGACGCGAATAAACGCGTGGGCGAATTAACGTGGGGGAGGAAGACACTGACTTTCTTATTCTCTGTTTAACGCATTACTCAACCCGGGGATTAAACAACTGTACGATATGGACATGGAGATTACGTGCGATTTATGTGCACGCGGCTTACGGCGATTAAGCAAATACGCCCGTTGAGTAACCATGGCCGGTATAATCCGTCCGGATCAGACCGTAGTTTCGCAAACACGTAAATGCTTGCCATCGGCTGAAAAATAGTTGGCTACCAAAGAAAATGGCTAATAACGAAGTACCCCTTGTTTGTAATGCATTTAGATTACGATTAGAACTAATGTATTACGTCATGAAGGAAAACATAGGGAGAAAAGAACATATGTATACGAACTAGTATAGAATCCTATGTTAATTTATGATTATGAGTACAGTTCCGCGATATCTTTGCAAAGAAGATCTTTTTTTATTCTTTTTTATATCTTATGTAATATAATACGGAAACGTTAATTTATATAAAAATTGTAGAAAAAGTCGAAAAAAACGGCTAGTTTAATTCTATAGGAATGAAAGGGCGGAGATAATATACAGGCTTAATTGCAGACGGCAAACGGAAAATTTCAACGGAAAACTCGAACTGTTCTTGATCGATTACAGTCCCAAATCGATCTCGTCATGATGTTTGCGTGCATCGAGCATCGACAGACATCACGTTTTGTGATACATGCGAAAACAACGATAGGTACGAGCGTCGAACGACAGATATGGCACGGCGCCGCGGGGACGCGAAAGGGCGCGAGAGTGCGAGCACACAACAGGCATAGCTGTTGATAGCAACAACACTGTTTACTCGCTGGTAAAAGCGATATAGGGTCGCGAGGAGGCGATAGCGCGAACCGTCGCCTGCTCGACACGCTCGGCGGTTTTAATTAATGCCGGTCGTTCCCTTCTCTCTCGATCCAGCTGTACAGGATATGTTCCCAACTTTTGAAATTCCAAGCCCCGTATGATAAAAGATTTTCTTATAGATATATGTGCCCAAATACTTTATTTTCGAGTTAGAGTTTCGTAAAGTTACATATAATCGGAAAAAAATGTTTGAATAAATAGGTAAATATAATTAAATATTCGGGCAACGAAGGTTTTCTTCAGAGATAATTGAGAAAGATAAATACATTTTAATGGATCTTCTTATGAGAAACAAAGGGACTTTTTGTCTGATAAGCTATTTAGATAATCATTATTAAAAGCTCTCTGCGGCTATTATATTCTTTGCAAAAATAAATTAATACATTACACTAAATTGTTTTCAAACTTTTTGCAAGCCTAATCAATAATTTCCTATTTCTATTTCTCTATAGAAGTTATTAATTTACAAGTTACATATAACAATATTTTAAAAATATTTAAAATAAATTAATGTGTATCAAGATTATTCTTTAAAGTGTTAAAAATGTCAATATATCAATTTGATGTTTTTGGGATAAATAATTAGAAATATGATATATATGTGAAAATATCGAATATGGGGATGTCAATTATATCAAAATAAAGTTTTTGAAGAATAATCTTATTATATGTATATATGTGATAATTCAAAGTATGGATAAAAAAGCATAGAATAATAGAAATAAAGAGCAAATAAAGCATAAAATAATAGAGATAAAAAAGCATAGAAAATAGAATTAATTTCTTTGATGACCTTGATATTTTTCCGTTCATTAAGTAAAAAGAAAAAGAGAAAGAGTGCTTTACGGAGATTCAAACACGAGTATCACCAGTCAGAGAGTAACAATCATTTTTTCTTCATCAAGATCAAAGAACGATAGATATTTCTTCCTGTGACATGTGAAAATTGAGACCCCTATATTTTTCACGGCATTAACTCCCCTTAACTTGAAAAAAGATGTGACCTCGGAGTTGACTCGACTAGGGCGAGGTGTCGATTCGTAACTTTGCCTTTTTCATTAGACGACAGCAGGATTTCCAACGCACTGACGGGCACGAATAGAAACTCTTCGATTCTCAAGCGGCTGCTTCTCAGTTCTCGAAATCCAGCCTTGTCGTCTTTTGTGCATGAAGCATGAAGGATAATTCGAAAAAATAGCACATGGAATATAAAGATGTTTTGAAAATAGACTAAACAATCTTTCGCATAATTTTAGACTCGTAAAATAAATGAAAATAATATTTTTTAATAAATCTTTTTTTAATCAATTAATGCCGGAGCGCAAAATTATAATGGGTTGCTTGAGAATAAGCAACTTTTCTCGAGATTCGGCGGAATGTAATTACGTAGAATATCAAAGAAATTCTTCGTAGCGCGTATATATTGAAACGAGTAATTATACCTATCTCTTAAGCGTTATTCCCCTTGTTCTTTTTATCGTTCGTATCAAGGAAAATTTCAAACACGCGGTCGTATAAATAGATAGTACAAAATACATTGGCTAATTGCTGTTTCCTACAAGACGAATTAAAGAGCAATTTTCAAATTATATATTTTCAAATTATATATTTATAGTACGCTAAATTCGCATCTGTCGCGATATTTTTCACGAAGGAATTAAGTGAAAAATAATTAGGTACAGATGTCCCTTACATCGTGATGAATACCTACTTTCAAATAGATGCGCGATTGTTAAACGACACAACAATGGCCATGACACACAAATATCGCTATTTCGTGTTCCTATCTTTCGGTATTGTCGTGTTATCGGACAACTGCGGGCGAATGCGGTCGATATGTATGCCGAAGTGGTTTGCGATTACCACACACTTGTACGGACGCTTGCCAGATTCTCTATTCACCGTGCGATGTTTCTGACGGGAAATATGTAGGTGTTATTTAATTTCGTGAGGGGCGAGAGAGGAGTAATTTAGAATACGAACTGATCGATACGCTGCGCTGTTGCAAGACGTTTAATAATGGCACGTGGACGCAAGTTTGATCAGCCAAAGACGTTAAATTGTTCTGAACGACGTAATATCGATATCTCGACTAAAATTGAAATAATTTCGTAATAACATGAAAATGACTTGAAATTAAAAAGAATGGCGTAGCATTAAGTAATTAGGCTTTGTCAACTTTTTTGTATGTTCCGCATAAATGTGTCATTAAATGAGCTTATATATATAATCACATACATACATATAAAATAAAATAATACATATAAAATAAAATAATAATAAACTAAATGAAATTAAAACTTATAATTTAAATTTAAACGTATAATTAATATAATTAGATATGATCATATAATCATATATAAAATTATAAAGCAATGTTTAATTTCATCAATTTAGAGATGAATTCTAGCCAAGAGTCATGCATAGTTTAGCAGATAAGTAACCACAGAGGACTTCGATCTGACCAAGGTGCCGTGGTAGTCTTGCGGAAATTGGTCTGACCAGTGTCCTTGGTAATTCTACTGAAATCGGTCTGACCAATACACAGTAGCACTACTGCGCTGAAATTAAATAGTAGGATAATTTAATTTGTGAGAGAATAAATTGCTTTTAATGGTTGTATTACATCTCGAACTGCTACTATTTGTTTTTTTACTACCGTGACATCATTTAATCAGCCTCTAGTAATGATTATTCTATCGGTTACTTTCTCTCATCCTCGGAAAATCTTCTTCCTATCGTGTTATATTAGAAAACATGACATCGCAAGGTAAAGACTTTTGATGCCCGTACATAATATCTTCGGAGAACTCATTAGGGAGGCACGCTCGTTAATGCAAATTAATGGCAATGATTGTCGAGGATGGAAGATAAAGTGCTATATTATAGAAGGATTAATTAGGTAGATGAGATAGATGATGTACTATTCAAAGTTATGTTAAGTAGTAAAAGAGGAAAACTGCATTAAAATGCATTTAAATATTATTTTGTTAAAATTAAAAACAGAACATGATACGACTATTATTTTAAAAATCATTAAAAATATCATTAAAAAAGAAAGATTATAATATATTTTACTAATTTAATTTTTATAAACATTGATCACATAGAATATATTAAACATTATTATATTGCGAACAATATAAGCTTAAATAAGTATTTATTCAGATTCACCTTAAATTAAAGATAAATTTAAAATTAATAGAATCTTTTGCAGCAGAAAAATCAACGAAATATCTCGATAATTTGTTTTTCCTTAAGATATGTATTGTTTCACAACATGGGCGGAACTGGATAGTGCCGGAAGCAGAATAGAATAGCCTGCTGGAACAGAAATTAAGCTGTCGCCGCGAAAAAAAGAGTGGAAAAACGCTGACATCGCTTTTCAAATATCTACA
>NW_021850355.1:174196-193789 GCF_003651465.1 Formica exsecta
AAGAACGATCTGAATAAAAAATATACGGTTAGCGGAATGTGAAATGCAACGAATATTGGCGTTAGTGATCAATTCCAGCTATTTCTTCTCATATTTCATTCAATAAAAATTTCAAACAAAAGAAATATGTGAGACATATTCTACTAAATGGGTAAAGCTAATGACTTTTAGTGATTGTTTTCGTGATTATAAATTGGAATCAATCTTTTCTTACATTAACTAAAATGTGTGTGTCTCTGTGTACATGTACCTATATATGTACGTAAAAACTCCAATATTTTAGAATTATGAGTGATAGAAAGAGAAGAGCTTTTTAAGATTAAGCTTTGGATATCAAATAAATAAAATCGTATTATTTATATATTTAAAAAATAATATTTTGAAGGGAAATAGAAAGTTATATTAAAATTATGTGAGAAATAAAATTTTTCTTTTTCTAATGTTAAAAATAAGATTTTCCACTAGCTAAAATAAGATCTTTTGCTAAGTTTAATAAATAATCTAAAATGATTGACACATGTTAGAGAATAATAAAAAGTTGCATAGTACAATAGACAAATGAATGGCTTTTGCAAACAGCAATACAAAAAATCACTAAAAAATTTCTTATTTAATTTGTCGCTATCCAACGAATAATCCCAGTTCTGAGTTGGCTTATCAGAATTACCTCCCTAAGGGGATTACAAGCTTAGTCGAAAACTTCATCTCGTAAGGCAGGATGCCTCTCTCTTTCTCTCTCTCTCTCTCTCTCTTTTTGCTGTTATTCTTTATTTATGCTATTTATTTATGCTATTTGTCATTGCTTTCTTGAAAGATCAAAGTATATTTCTAAAAATAAAATTCCTTGCACGGATAGTGGATAATAGTAAACGTCGTTATCTTAGCGAACCAAAATAAGTACATTATCGTATATCTGGATCAAGGAAATCCTCATTTTCCCACGTGATAACCTATCCCATGTCTGCTTCTTCTCACGGTAAAGCGGCGAACAAATTTTACTCCGACTCTTTTCGAGCCAATTTATATTCCGTGATAATTACTTTCGCGCTCTCTTAACGAGACAACCCTCGTTATACAAGGTGCCCATAAAACGTATCTTCTTTCGCATCTTTTTTTTAAATGAAAAAAACTGAAGTTGTGTTGAGATTTTATTTAAGATACTCTCGTTTGAAAAACTTGAATCATTAAGAGATGGCATCCAATCAAATGTTCATTAAGACAAGATGTTCTCAAAATTCGATAAAGAAAGTATAGCGTAGTATGATACCAAATTTTACGGGACACTCTATATAAAGTGCTTTGCTTGTACCATGATATATTGTAGCACGTGGCTTTAGATAGTAATTGCGTGTGCAGCAAGAAAGAAAATTAGGTGCTTTAGCATCGTGAAGCTAATGACGCACGATTTATTGCGCATACCAAGCTACAATATATCACTACAGCAATATTCCCAGCATGTTCCTCATTGTGATGACATTCATTACCAATCTAAATTAATTGAAATTACTTTCCGACTTCAGAGTTATAATTTTAGAATTGCAGATCATAAATTAAAAAGGATCCTTATTCTCATGACTATAGATTGTATGAAATGAAAACAGCGCAGCTATTTTTTTTATATCATTATAAAATCATCAACTATCTCATAACAATGAAGCAAATGACACAATTTTTAAAAATTTGTACAGATAAAGTTTATACTCTGAATGCTAGAGAGATAAAATTATTTAAAACTAAGTTTATCTTTATTTAACATCAAGATCATGTCTTTAAATGCTTGAAATTTTTATATACAATTTGATTGATTAAATATACAATTTTTTTCCGAAATTGTTTAATTTTTATTTCAATCTTTTTCGATAACCATTTTTATTAAAAACAAATCAATTTCAAATCTGTTGAAGATCCAATGAATGAGTGGAATTCTGGGAACGCTGTGCAAATGTCAATTGATTCGGTCAATCGCGACCCTATACGGTACAAATCCTAACAGCTTGGCGTCAGTGCGGCGCCGCGGAAACCGATTATCCGCCGGCGGCGTTAATGGATTTAATGGATAAAAGCCGGTTATCATCTGGTTATCAGCCCCTGCGACCGAGAGGATTAGCCACTCAGTCCCAGCACTTGTATTTCGTTTAGCATCGACGAATGCTGCCGCAAAGAAAATCAACGAACCAGTCATCGAATGCGTCGTCGAATTAAATAAGAAGCGATTCTTCGTGGCGCCAAACTGATTTCGAGGATTTCTCGAAGGATTGTTCTGATTCAATTTCGAAAATAATTAATGAAAGTAATTAAGTTCGCTTCTATTATCTTGCAGTAAATTGGATATCGTGAACTTTCCTGTTAATAATAGTAGAAGTTAAGTAATAGAGAAAAGTTTCGCTTGGGAATAATTTTTAGTAGTTTTAGACAATCGCGGAAAAATTCAGCGAATAGAATTTTATTTACAATTTTATGTGCTGTATAATAAAAAAAAGATTGGAAAAAATCAGAATATATATATCGAAATATGCACAACACATAAAATTATAGGCAGAGTCCTGTTTTCAATTTTCTGCTGCGAATTATGGATCATCTAAAATTGGTTTTATGATCTCTAAATTTCTGTTTACACTCATGATAACATAGCGATGTATACGAAAACTCTACAGCCAGTTATTTAAATGCCCGAAATAATAATTATTTTTTGTAAACTGCTTTATATGTATTTATTTCTTAATGACGTATTATGAAAATAACATAAAAATAAGTCGTGTTTGCTTTAAAAATCTTAATTCAGTATACGAGAGAGCTGTTCGAAGCTGTGAAAATAATTTCGAACGATGTTGAGAAATAAGGTAGTCTTTACGGATCATATAATAGTGAGCTCGGCTTAAATTCTAGCTGCAAATATGTCGCTATGCGGACTATCACATGTATGCACTACTTCGTGTACTATTTTGCGATTTTTCATCTTTCTAATGTAGCTCGCATACATGCCCAATACGTACATAAAGACGTCATACGCACAGGCATGTGCGATCTACCAGCTTTGCAACCGCAATACGGCTACATTTATGGCATGGTTTATACGAGACTGACCTTGATTTTCTCGAGCATGTATAATCTCGTACTGGTAATACCGGCCAGTCAGCAAAGGAGAATCTCGTTTATATCGTCCTTAAATTACTCGCGCGCCGAATGTTCGTAGTTTCGTATTTAATAGTTCCGGATAGGATAGTTCATGGTAATTTAGTGCATTAGAGCGGAACTAAGTTTCGCCATAAACGATTTACCAAAGCGCTGAAGTATCTTCTACCAGGATGTTAAACGGATTTTGGCAGTCTTTTACTTCTCGGTCAAATATATTGGGTTGAACGGAAAGTTCGTGCCGTTTTTTGCTAACAAAT
This sequence comes from Formica exsecta, assembly GCF_003651465.1. Taxonomy (NCBI): domain Eukaryota; kingdom Metazoa; phylum Arthropoda; class Insecta; order Hymenoptera; family Formicidae; genus Formica; species Formica exsecta. The sequence continues at coordinate 177,589 of NW_021850355.1, forward strand.
GAAGACCGAAAAAACGGCATGAACTTTCAACCCATTATTTAACGCGATAAAAAAAAAAGAAAATATGCAAATGATTTATCGATAAAAATTTAAAGTGAATGAAGTGTAAACTTTCTCCCTTTCTCTCTCTCTCTCTTTCTCCCATTCTCTTTATGTATTTTCTCTCTCTATTTATACTTCTGGACTACACATTTCGAGCATCAAAAGCTTTGATGTTTCGACAAATATACTTCCGTACACGTGTTACGGATATGTTTGTTAATTTTTGCCGCACGGTCACAAGATTAAATATGTAATTAATCACCTCACTGGAAAATATGAATTGTTGATTAAATCACAAGATTAATTTAATCAATTTAGAGACTCTTATTGAAATTGTTATTTATGATAAATATACAGTATTATTTCTATAAAATACTATTATAGGGTAAAAAAGTATCTTTATACCCCCCCCCTCATGTCTTTTTTGCAATAATTTTATAAAAAGAAAAACTGTTGGTGTTCTCTCTATACAAATATTTATTCAATATATTAATAGAAATAAAAACAATTTGATTAATAGAAACATTATATAGCAATATATATTCTCTTTATTTTTATCCTAAAATTATCCCAAAATAAATGGAGCGTGCAAATAATAAATAATTTTTTAGTAAATATGTTTTAAGAAGACTAAGTAAAAATTCATTATTATTCATTCGACAATTCGTATAAATTGAAGTTGCGCTCCGTGTTGTAATTATTTAGATTAATTCTTCGCGGTAAAAGTACATTTCTCTTTAGATCTAATTCTACATTCTTCCTCATTTATTCCAATCTCTTGCTTTCCGTCTTTTGCGTCTGATTGGTTGATGCGCAATACACTATTGATTCCTTCGTGTGAACACGCTATATCATGAGGACTTATGTAATTGAAGGCGCGAGCGAGGGAGCTCCTTTATGACGTTTCGACTCGCAATGTAGCGCGATTCACACAATCGCTTTTCAATAGGTCGCCGCCATTTCGTGAGTATTCTGTTATCAATCGCGCTTTGTACCGCGTGATGCAGCTCTACCGTGAAAACGCATCCGGCAACATGTGAAATCAGTAAACGGAACCCGAACCTGCTCAATAGCGCTCGCAGCGGAATTGACAAAGATATCGATTGCCTCTCGAGAAAACAAAGAAAAAAACGTCCGGATCGTTAAATGAGCAATAGGAAAACAAAATGAATGTAATTTTAATAAGATACTGTCATGATGTCACATCGAGAGAAAGAGAGAGATAGAAATATCATATTGTTCCGCTTTGAAATCGTATCATATTGTATATAGATACCGCACTATATAAAAGATGAATAAATAGAAATTAAAATGGGAAAGAATTCGATAAAAAGATGAATTAAAAGAAATTGATAGAAATTTATTTCGCCAAATCGTTAATTTGTTGATAGGCTAAAAAATTGCTTATTTATTCAGATATTTTAGAAGATTCTTGATAAGCAATTAAATATAATCATTTGCTCCCATTTAACACTATAAATATATGTTGTAAGACACTAATTAATATTATTAAGTTAATTATTACATAATATACAATATTTGTGATCTCTGCTAGAATCGGTTATTAAGAGAAAGCTGATTATTGGTTAAAGGCATTTTTCATTTATTTCTATCAAATAAAAATTTTTAGAAAAGCTATGTCGGATAAAAACAATTATTGCCGCTTATTGACGATAATTCATTAGCAAACAAATCTATAATCCTTTCAGTATTCTGTGTATGTATCAAGCATTTAAAAAATTATACTATACAAAAATGTCATTTCTTATAATATGTATTATATAATACATAACATTACCTCTGAGTGAATACCACAAACATTAAATGGAGAAATTGAAACACTTTCATAGGACCACAGGCTAAGCGTCTGTAGCACCGAAACGATTAACTTTCAGAAGCGCTTCTAAATGTCCGCGATGAATTAAGTAAGACCAAACGACAAATGCTAGGCATTTAACATCCATGTCAAGGATTATGAGCCGATTTAACTCGATTCACCGCCATTCGTATTGCGCCCGGTATAATTGCGCATCGGACGACACACGCGCAATTTCAACACATTTCATCGCAGAGTGTATCCCATCTTTATCCATGATTTCGCGTCCTTCGGAACGGAAATAATTGAGCTGTGTATAAAGGAATTAGAGCGTTTAGAGCAGCTATTCCTGCGCCCAAGCGACGAGATTTAGCGTGAAGGGAGGATAATTGCGAAAGTGCATTGTGCACAGATAGCAATCAAAAGTCTTCTATAGTAGAATGTATCGTCCCTTTACTATCTATTAAAATGTATTAGCTGATAAAGGAAAAGAGATTTAAAGTCAGAAAAGCTAAATAATAAAAATATACGTAAATTTATTCCCATTTAAAAACAGAGGAAAGGAGATAAAGGAATTTAATAACAGAGGAATTTAATACTAATGGCTCGTCATATATTCAAACAATCGAGCTTTTCAAAATTTTTTTTTCCGTGGAATTTTGTTATATATCACAAATATTATGTTTTATTTCTCAAAAGTCTTTCGATTTTGATTTAATTTAATTTTTTTTAAACAACGTTTAAATAAATTTTTTTTATATATACTTTGTTTAAATATAAAAGCATTTTATATAACTCCGGCTTAATTTTTTTTATTTCTTATGGAAAACTGCTATATCAACATTTGTCTTCACAAAATTATTTTCATGAAAATATCGAAAATTTTCTGTTCTCTCTTTCTCTCTCTCTCTCTCTCTCTCTCTCTCTCTCTCTCTTTCTGTATATGTTTAATTAAAGAAATAATGAAATTTTGATCTTTTAATTTCTGTACTGTATTGTATGCACGCGTGCATGGATACGCACGAGCGTTATAAACGAAAGACATAATTATCTATTTTCCGCAAGAATACAAATGCTCTTATCATTCGTATGAATTCCGTAAGACCTTTCGCTCGATTCTGAAAAGTAATTGAATTTACAGCACATTATACAGCTATATAGTAGATATGAAATGGGATTTATATTGTTATCTCGGGAAAATGTGACTAGAGTGAATACGGATAGGATATGTATATATATGTGTATGTATGTATGTATGTATGAGAGTACATTGTGACATTCAGATAATGCACGTACGAACGTAATTCGCACATGTGCAATTGAATATGCATGTAAGCAAAACAGGCAAAACGGAATATAATTGAAATTATATAATAAAGTTTCACTTGAAATTCTTGGAGTAAATTTTGGGGATACAAAAAACACTCGTGGAATCAGAATATGTATATAAAATCGTAAGTAGAGTCCTATCTCGGATTCTGTCAAAAATTACAAATGTTTCAAATGAATTTTAAATTGCACATTTTTCGTTCCATTTCCCATACAGTACAGAACATTACAGCAACATTGCGGCAATATTGCAATGTTGCAAATTGCAATTTGAGTTTATCTCTCTTTGCATTAACGTCCCATGTTCTATCAGCTACAGTATATTAGCAACGCGGCATTATTTGCAGAACAGCATTACAAAGTTTACTCACTCCGTAGTGTAACTTCCTCTCTCGCCGCCACTCCCCCGATGTAGTACAATCCCGAGATTCAATTTGACGAGCGTGAAGTACGGGAAGCGAATACGTGACTATCCGTGCAATACAACGAAAGGGATAAGGCGCGAGCGACAAAATACGAGATGTCCTTTCCGCGACGGTCCCGCTCGATATTTGACATGAATGTGACAACAACCCTCGAGTGGTTCTCGAACAAGACAGTGCAATTTTAAAATTTGTTCCGACAAGCAATGAGCGCATTTGCCGTTGCTTTTCAATTAAATCTCCCCGGGAATTTCTTTTTTCGTCACACGATAAGAAACGAGAACGCGCTTTTTTGTTGCCGGCACAGACAGCTCTTGTCTGCCCGAATCATTATCGACAAATGGAACCGCAAAATACGTCCTATTCCATTTTCTCGAGCACTTAACCCGTCTGGCGAACTCTCGAAGCGATGGGGACGCACGATTATCAGTCTCTCGTTTTATATTATCCGTCTGCGTTTTTTTATCGGTGGAAAAAAAGGCCACGGGAAAAAAGTTTCCAGATGGATATCTCTCATGACGCGCGCAATTGGCATTACGTTGACCATGTCGAGAAAACACAAAGAAATTCTCATTTGCACATAGCCAAGTCTGCAAAAACTTATCGATCTTGCGAGAAGATAAAAATTCTCTGTTCGATACAGTTAATACTTAATGAATTTTTCCAGGAGCCGTGCATAGATATTATATTATAATTCTAATAAAGAGATTGTCGACAATTGCATCTGTGCGGGATATCATTATTTAAAAAAAATTGTATGTGTTTGCATCTCTCTCTCTCTCGATAATCAAATAAAATTCACACACACGCACACACATATATATTTTATTTATTAATCTATTAATATAGATTATTCCGCCACGTCTAATTGTTATGATTAAACTGATTGCATTATCATATATGGATCAATTATAATTAATCAGGAAATATAATAACAGTATTTAGATTAACAGTCTATTTGGGCCATATATAGTCAATATTTACAATAATTTCTTGTTTACAAAGCGTTATGTCGAATCTTATCTCGTGATTTCTTAATGAAAACGCAACGAAGACTCGAGCAAGTAATCTACGAGAACATAAAAAGTTATGAAACCCGAGACAGGTTTACGAAATCGCATGCGAATCTTTTCGTATATCGCGATTACCCCTGTCGAGATAAATTATGCAAGAAAACTCGAGTGAGAAGAGAAAAACGATTGGATTGTTGGTTTTTAAATACAAAAGACCAGATTTAATGGTGCATCTCGTGTAAAAATAAAAACAGCGATTTAAAGTGTCGTCCTTAATCGTGCGACGTAATAATCTCCCGAGATACCGTCATTTGCATGTGAAAAAAGGGGTGATTCGAGCGATGTGCTCGTAGTCCTTTACGTATATTAATAAATTATGCCGAGGAGGATACGGTTTTTGCTTAACTGCGACATTAACGTCGGTTAATTCACTCCATTCATAGAAATTTCGCGAGCATACCGCTGTCAAAATTTTAACGACTCTTCCTCAATGTATCTTCAATCCTTCTTTTACGATGCATAGAAAGAGAGTTGTGGTTTTCTAAGAATATTTAAAGTTTGACATATAGGATACAAGTATGACTTTGTATGATCAATCTTTCTCTTGTCTTGTACGATAACGAAACTAGCACATTTATGATTTTTGAAAAAAACAAGATTAGTAAATTTATACATATTTTAATCTTTTTTATTTTCAGAATTATTTTATGTTAAGTCAATTATATATTCTTTCTTTCGAATATTATATCGATTATATCGCGAAAAAATTTATAATTTTAATTAAAATGAGAAAATTATTTTTTTTACTTTCCTTTCCCGATCAAACATAAGCTGCATAAACTGCATAAAAAAATTTGACAGATATTAAAAATGACAATGTATTGTTTGCAAACATGATTGGTCTTTTTCATTATGCATTTATTCCTTTCATATCTTGATACCGGTATCGAGCAAATGACAAAGCAACTTGACTTCATCTGCTTGATAAAAATCAGACATAATAGATTTAATGTACTAGAATATCGGAATAAAACGTCCGCATTTCGTCAAGAGTATCAAGATAAAGAGATCGTATATTCTTACGATTAAGAATGGCTGTTTATATTACAGTATCTACTATCGCAAAAACAGTAAAAGTTATTTCTTTAGGCGTTGTCACGTTTTTTCAAACGATCGTCCTTTATCGTTTTGCTTTGTTTTTATCATACTTTTATCATTCTTTACTTATTGTACAATGGAAATGCAGAACACAAGATTCTAAAAAATTAACTTTAAATAAATTTTTTGTGTAATAAAAAATATGTTATAATTATAAACGAGACATTAAAAAAAATGGGAATAGTAATGTTATAATGTTAAGAATAAATATAATAAAAAATAAAAATCGTATACATGAAAAAAACATATTGCTAAAATCACTGAAATATACGAACTTGGGAAAAAGATTATTTTCTAGGTTTGCATCTCGCGTTTTCAATGTTATTTTTATCAATATTTTTATCGAGAAAGTGAAAAAAATAAAAATTAATAAAAACTAATATTTATCAAGAAAAACTGATAAATAAAAAATTTATTTGTCACATCTAGATATAAAAAATAACGCAGTAAAATATTTTTGAGGTAAAAAAGGTCAGCCAAAAATTTATTTGTAAAATATTCTCAAAATTCCTATATACAAACGAGCAGGAAATAGTTACAGAATAGTTTAATGAATTAATTGAAATATCTCTTAATTGAATGAATACAAGTTGAATCTCGCTTAATTAATCGTGTATAAAATTTACATTAACTAAAAAACATCCATAAAATTAAATCAAATGCATATATAAAATTATATATTTATTATCGTTGACGGATACAATTAAGAGAAAGAAAGAGAGAGGGGGGGGAGGAAGAGAGAGAGAGAGTAAAATTATATTTTTATAATCACTTTTTATATAATTTAGTTCTAATTTTTTAGAGTTATACTTGGTAAAAAATATATTATATATTAAAATACCCATTTATCAATATATAATTTCATAAAATGTTTAAAAAGTTTCATAAAAAGATCTGAATCAATATGCTGCTGTAGAATATTAAATATAAATACTAACAAAAGAATTCATGAATATTTATGGCACATTAAAGACACGCTCAAACGCTCGTCCTTTCAACAACAATTTTTTTTTTATTTACATTGCATAACGAATGCAATTCACTTTGCAGGCGAGCATATTAAAAGCAAGGATATTCTACATATAGTATTATACACCTACCCTATATTACTAAGCTTCTTTGCTGATGTACGTTGAACACGAATCACGATTGCAATGCGCATACAAAATGACCGAAAAGTTGTACATGAAAGACATGTTAAAACAACGCACAACCTATTTCGAATAAATGTTCATCAAATATTTAAATGAATCAGTGTCTCTGTGTACTTTGTATATTGCTGAGGACGTTTAATCGCGAATTGCAATTAATCGTTGAACGGCGTGTGTGATCATTTTCATTAAAAGCGAGTTTTAATTTATCGATGACATCGCGTGAAAAACGTGAAAAACCGGCGGGCCATAACGTTATTTCACCGCTTTACTCTGAGATCGGGCGCATGCATTTCTCTTGAAATAGTGGTACGGATTTAACCATGGACAACCACCAGGAAGTCGTATTTCAGTACCCGATAAATGAATGCAGCTCTGTGGTAATCAAATTTTTCCGCGCACGTCCTATGAACTCCCCGCGTTTCGGGTTTTGATGGAGATTCAAACCAATCCGTTCAAAATACACAAACAATCTTCTATATATCCCGTACGTGCTTAGAATCCCTATTCGCGGACGTTTTTAATGATCAAAAAATGTGTTTCAGGAATTTAAGCTGTTGTAATATATATTATAATCTTTCGGATAATAATTATATATCTAAAATAATTTTATTCTAAAATAATATTACACGAATTCAATTTCCCAGATATAGATGTGTATAATCATAAACAATGCGACAAATAATTGCAGAATTTACCTCATATTTTAATTATAATTATTGGCATAAACAATTATTGAAAGATTACGTACACATAAACACAAATATTATCGTCGATAATATTCGTTATCATAACTATAATATAGAAATTCAATATGTTTTGAAGTGTGTAAATGATGTATCGGCTATTTCGATAATATTTCCGAGATTTCCAAGATATCCAGAAAGAAGTAATAAATACGTGTACTGCAGCCTGCAGCAAAGATTGATTCGCGAGAAACGATCTTACTACAAGCATTCTCTTGGTTTCTAAAAATACTTAACAAGTCCAACACTTAACCAACTTTCAAACTTCACTTTCAAACTGAAATTAATATTGCAGCCAGGTTGCTTCTAAAATTGTACGATGCAAAATAATTAAATTATCAGATTTTTTTATAATATTTGTATATATTCTTATTTATAAAAATATTACTATATGAAATGATGCAAATTTCTCAAGTTGTAAATTTAAAAAATTGCAAAGCAAGATAAATATGATTTATAATTTCCTTCCTATAATTTCCAAATCTCAAATGTCGATGCAACTAACTAACAATATTATTTATATTAATATTTGGATATTTGGATTACATAAACAAATATATATTTGGAATATTTGGATTACATAAACATCTTACATAAATATCGTGTAATCATGCGATGGCTTTTTTGAATTACTTGGATTCCGAAATCAACAATCTGCAATTAATGGTGTAGGTGTCGATCATTTATTCATTTTCGACGAATTCGATAATCAAACAACACGTTCAACAAACTCTGCATATTACATTTGCTGGTCGACGCTGAGGTGCTCGCAACATGCGCATATTAACCTTTTTATACTGAATATTCCATCAGATATACAAAAATATAGTTTTAGCATTATTTCTAGAAAAGTTTGAAAAATGAAAAATTAAATATTTGTGTGATAAAATCGTTTCTTTTCTCCAAGAAATGAGAAAACCAAATTCCTAGTATCATCCTACGGTGTCTAAGATTACTTATCAGAATAATTTTTATTAAAATATAATCTTTTCTGTTACATATATGTACTAATATAAAAATGAATGTACTAATATAACAACGAATTGTTTAAAGAACTGAAGCAAAAAAAACTTTCATAAATCTCGGATTATATTGTCCCAACTTCGAGATAAGCAACAAAATACTTTTGCCGCAAAAAGTCGTATATGGAACGATCTCTTGGAGAGATTGAAAAATGAAAAGCATTCCAATACAGGAGCATAAACTGCCAACAACACGGGCGGCAGTTTCGCGTTGTAGGAATGACGGACTGCCGATCAAGCGAATTGGTAATTCACGATGACAAGTTGACCGTTGTCGTTTCGTACAGAAATACTAACATCTGAGAAATTGCACTGCACTCGCGTCGTCGATCATATTGCGACTGACGACATGAACAACGACGTCTGTCCACCTATGCTTTGCATTATGCTTTCCCAAAGGAACCACCGGGTTCAATGTGGCCATGTCGTGACCAGTAATGCTTTCTCTGCTTTCTCTACCTCAAAGGACGAAAGGACTTGTTGTGTAGGATTGTACTATTTTGATTCCTTCATTGAGATTATCCTTTGTTTGTCCTTTGATTGTACCATCATTACTATGCCGCCCTCTCCTCCTCACGCTCCTTTCGGGAATATTATTACATGAAGAATTTAAAGCAAGAACGGACTAAGCTCCGTGTAGAATTTACTTTAAAATCAAGATAGATTTGATAAATTACGAGCTTTTATTCTATTCTGTTTTTAGAATTGTTTTTTGTACTCGCCATAAATCACACTAACATTATAAATTAAATTTAATTACGACAGAGCGTTCAAATAATTCATTCTTTTTTCTAGCACTACAATATATGTATATAGCAGGTTGTTAAAAGTATTTATTTAAAGATATAATAGAGCCTTTAGAATAAAACTAAATAACGATAGGAATAAAACAGAATATTTTTAAAGTATCAAGCGGCGGTCGAGATAGCTACGTTTAATTATAATGTGAGTTTTCTCGTGTTCGCAATTTTGGTTATTTTGCATCTAATGAAACCCATTAACGATGTAGATTGCAAGCCGTGCATAAAATGCACTTCTTCTATGGACATAGAGAACAAAATCGATGCGTGTTAATATTCAGCGCATTACCTGCTCGCCTTGATCAAACTTCTCGTAAGCAAAGGGCTAAACGCAGCTGCGCCGTTTGTCGATTAATCAATGTCATAGTTTTATTCTGACGTAGGAATACTTAATTTTTTATATGAGTGTACATAGATAGTCAGACATATTTTCCGTGGCGCAGAAAGAAAATTTACTTTACGCGAATAAAAATTTATTTTACAGAAGTATTTTTCGATTAAATTCAGCTTAAATTTTGTGATAGATAATTTTCCAAAGTGTGGAAAAATATTATAGAATGATAGAGTCAATATCACGACGATTTAAAAAATTCTGATTACTTCAATTTTTTTAATATTTTAATTTTATTAATCGCTTATTATTTTCAACTTCTTATGAAATCCTTTTTATGAAAAAAATTTTATAGTGAAAAAAATAGAATAAAGAATGTTTTTATTAAATTAAATATTAGTTTTTATTAAATGGTGCGAAATATTATATAAAGTAATATTACATAAAGTATGTCGCATAATACTTGCGTGAAGTAAATTTTCTTCTGGCGCTATGGAAAATTATATACATCCGACTATCTATATGTATACTCGTTCGAAAAATTAATAATAAAATATTTTAAAAATGTACTTATGCTTTTTAATTTGCGAAGACGCTATTTTTATTTAATATATAATTTAATTTATTATATTTAACTAACAAGAGATACTTCATACTTTGAGTAAACGTATATCTTTTGATAACATTAAATCTCTTTAGAGAAATTCTATATAAAAACAAATAATATATGAAAAAACATTTATTATGTATATTATGCATATAGCGTTAATAAAATAAATCTGCCATTTTCTTATCAATTCCCTATCATCGATTTCATATTACATTTTACTTATGGGATAAAAATTCTGCTTTTATTTTTCAGAAACTTCAATCAAGCCTGGAAGGTACCGTCATGTTGCTTTCATCATCGCGATCAAGAGGCTGTCGATCGGATAAATCAAAACGGAGAGGATGTTTTCAAGAATAATACGTTTATCATAAAATCTGTGTAATATAATTGCCCGTACTTGTGTAAACTGTGATGCAATTAAAAATAATATTATAAGCATTAGATAAGAGCATGCATGTATCAAGCTATCGAGCGATAGGCTTCAGAGTATAAAGTATAAAGCATAAAAAGTGCAAATATTATAAATGCGTCTTTATCAATGGCTTGTTCATGATGTATTTACTTTTAATCATAATAAATGGCGCATCTGTAATATATATTATTAATCTTAAATTGTCACCTAATTCTTTTCTTGTAATTTTTAATTTCTTATATTATTCTCTAAAAGATTATTTTAATATGACAATAACAATATAAACTCTTTTGCAAAATCTATTTGCAAAAAATTTGCTTCCCTTTTCTAAAATAATTTTTAAAATTTATTTATAGTATTATTTTCGTTATATATATATATATATATATATATATATAATTTCTATATAATAATTATTTATTTATTGCTTCGAATATACCAAACCGCGCAATATTTATGACATTCCATAATATTGATATCTATCGTACCTTTTTGTACAATAAAGATTAAAGCAAGATAACATTTTATTTCGCTGCTTCATATAACGCAGATAGCGATATGATGACCAAGAATTGCCGCATTTCGAATGCGTTATTAAAACACTGATCGTCTATTACAACTTTTTCATCGCTTCCAGCACGATCACACAACTTTGCAATTTATTTCCGAAGTTTCCTCCATTCCCATTTACGATCACGGTATCAATATTATCGATTTCACTCGACGACAATAAATGATAACGATATCAATTTAGATCGGACCGTATAAAATATATGACTGAAAATATATGGCTGAAAATATATGGCTGGAAATTGCGTTAAAAAAGAATAGATATTTCAATGTAAAAAAAAATCTTGAGGAAAGAGAAGAAAAAAAATATTTAAAAAAATTATAAGAAAGATTAATTATGTATGGGATTCACTATACCGAGGAGAAACAGACAGGATATTAAACTTTTATGCGTTACAGGTCAGTCAATAGAAAACTGAACTGTAGCTCAGTCTCTTTGTCAAGAGAGCTAAAATTGATTTGGTTGCCAACGCGAGAGAGTAAAACGGCCCTGTTCGGTCCAAAGCGAGGTCAACATACTTTGAGAAAACTGAAACCAAGGCGAAAGTGCGTCCTTTCATGCGCATAATGCATTCTCGGAACAGTATAATGATTGCCGAGAGGTCGAGCTTTTTGCGGAGATTGAGCCGCAATTAAATTTAATAATGCCTTTCCATTAATATATATGACTTATATGGCATATATAATTATTATAAATATTAAAATTAATTATATTTAATTATTATAAATATTGTGTTACATATTATTTTTAATAATAATATTTTCCATTCTGCGATTTGCATCTCTCTTTTATATTTTTAATAGAAAAATTGTTAAACTATAAAGAAAAATATAAAAAATTCGTACCAGCTTACGCTGATTTTATGCAGACGAGGACTTATGATTGATGTAAGTACACAAATACAATATTTCGAAAATATCTGTATAATTTAATTTTATTTTTAAGTTATTAAAATATCTATAGATTTTGATAATTTATAATATTTATAGTGATGTATTTTTTTATCTGAATAGGCAGTAAAATTTATATATACGTATAATCATAATGTACGCAAAGTGATTATATGTATGTACAAAACCATTATTATTATTTCAATAAGAATCAATTTAAAAAATAAATATAAAATTATTGCAAACCGATAATTTTTAAAATTTTATAATTTTAAAGCAATCAGAAGCACAATATTTATCTACAAAGTAGAAAAGTAAACAATAATAAAACTGATAAAATCGAAATGATCCTCAACATTGCTAATAGATTAGCTTTCTACAAAATCAAACATATGAATCTCCGCGAAAAGTTTTCTCCACTTTTTTAATATTTATTAAAAACAAAATGTAAAAAATCTTTTGCTTTCGGAAGATTAATATCCGCATGCGATGCACTTTGATCAAAGAAAATATAATATCTTTAAAGCATCTTCGTGTATATCGTCAAGCTCTTTATCAAAACAAACTAGAAAAAGACGATCTGTTTTCGATCACGCCAATATTCTTTTCTGTCTTATTGTTAGTGGCTTTAATAGTCATATTGCGCGCTACTTAATCTTGCATCAAATGATTAACAAAGGAAATGCGAAAGCATGTCTTCGAAATATATCAATTCACAAAAAAGAACATTATTAATAGAGACTATTAATCTTTTATATAGAAAGATCTCGCAAAATCTTATTTCATATTTAATTTCAAGTAGATTTTATTATGACAAATTTATTATTAAAAAATTAGAATATAGTGCTATAAAAATCTTTTTTGTTAAAAAATTGAAGATGTGATAATTAATCAATACAAAAAAACCTTTCCAAAAGCAGGTAAAAAACATCCGGCAAGTACACAAAAAATATTCACACACTTACATACAAGAAATAGAAGTTAAAAAAATAAAAAATTAAAATATTACATAAATTATACTTATATATACTTGGCGTTTTTTACTATAAATAAAAGTTTGTTTGACTCACCGATCGATGCGTAATATCGGAGTTAATTACATTGAAACCATGTTGATCTATAACATACAAATATAAAATTCAAATTATAACAGTGTGCAAGATATAATTAATATTTCACAAATTACTTTTTTTATTTTTGTATCGAGTATAAAATTCAATACACGATAATAAAGAAAAATATTTAATATATCAATTAACAAAATCGCGAAATCGCGCGAAATCTCAGCCGTCATTCGTAAAATATAATCGCTTCCTGTTTAAAAACTATTATAGCCTCGACATTTTTGTATTAAAATTTTCGTCTTGAAATGTTTTAAGGAATCTACTATTAAGAGGAAGTGCGGTTTTAGGATACCCTGTATACATAGAATATTTTTCGGCAGCGAATTAGCAATACCTAACATGGTATGAGGCCTTGACGGCGTAAACATTGGCGCGCTATTGTTTACGTCTCACGGTCTTCTTATTATTTATACGGAGACACTCGAGCAGTAAGGTAGTAGTACGAGACGCTCTGACAAATTTCTTTGCTAAACGCGATCGTGACCAATATCGAGAAATTATTTACTATTATAATATAATTAATACTTAATTAACATTTATAAATAATACCCGTATGTAACTACATATATATATCGCGACGATAGATCTCGAATCGCATATTTCATAATTTATTCATTTAATCAAATAAGAATTCAAATGATAAAAAACCAAATTATAAATTATCGTTTTGTTACAATCTTTACGAACAATAATTAATTCTTCAACAACACATAGAATCAAATATATTTTGTCCACGATACTATATCATTTGACTTTTCAATAATCTAGATATAATTTGGATTAAGAACGTGCTGTAAAACGATCGAATTGTAAAATCGAATAATTAATATAACGATAAGCTCGATGATATATTAATGGTTTAATAAATAATTGGTCTATAATTTCAAGTACTTTAAATAATTTCATATTTCGCATATATATTTCGCATATATACATAGAATATTTTTCGGCAGCGAATTAGCAACATCTAACATGGAATGCGGCCTTGGCGGCGTAAACATTGGCGCGCTATTGTTTACTTATCACAGTCTTCTTATTATTTATACGAAGACACTCGAGCAGTAAGGTAATAGTGCGAGACGCTCCATCAAATTCCTTTCCAAAACGCGACCGCGACAGGTATCCGAAAATAGTTTGATAAGATTAATATTTAATTATCTTTTACATATCCTGAATAGTAATTATAATTTAATAAAATAATACATTTTGTTACGATCTTTCAATCATCGGTTCTTGCGGATAATAATTATTAAACAATTATTATTAATTATTATTAATTATTTTTAATTTAACAATTCTTATAGTCAATTATATATCATCCGATAACTTTTTCTAGAATGCGAGCATAAAAATTAATTACTTGATTAATTTTTAATAGCGATGCGAGATATTTAAATTCAAATTATATATATATAAGAAATGTATATAAGAAAATAATTATTGCTTGTAAATGTATCATAAAAGAATAGTAATTTTAAATTCCCATCACTTCAATTTCTATTTTAAATAAATAAACCGCGCAAAATATTTGCTTCTATAAATGGTTGTCGTCTTCAAATGTTTATAAATCTTTAATTATGAAGTCAATTAATTGATCTGATAATTGTTTGCAGAAAATAATTATGTTTCGAGAAAAGACACCCGGAACAAATTGAAAACGTAACAATTAATGATCTATTCGTCGAAAAATCTGTTAAATTTAATGTTATTTTGAGAAACTTTGACGTATTTAATATTGTTTTATGAAAATATGAGATATACACACACACACACACACATAATATATATACACACACACGCTTTCTTTTTTCAGCAATATTATATATTCTATAGGGGGACTATAATTTTTTTTTTTTTAATATGAAAGAAGTTGTATTCTCCCTTCCCGGGGGATGATTCCCGTCTATGCCATGACGAGGATTAATTTACAGACGCGTACAGAAATGAACCCAAATCAGTCATGTAACGTCTGTTCGTCCGTCTTATCTGTCGCATTTATCCCCGTGGGATATGAAGGGTATATAGTATATAGGGGGGGAAGGACATTTAAACCGTCGGCGAAATGAGATGGAAATTACGATAGCGAGTGACGAAAGTACGAACTCGTCTTTCATCCGGAGAAAATGCAAATGAGGAGGACAGACCGGCAGAAGTTTCATTGTGAAAAACGGGCCACACTTTTCCGCGGAACCGCTATACTGACGCGGTACGGTCGGAAAAACAAGTTCGAGACAATTATTAATGAGTGCGTTAAGCCAACGACGGTCGATATTGCGCGTGCTATATGGTAGGCAATGATCGTTCGTCCGCGTTTCGACCGCAATAAACGGCGACGGAAATTGACCGCTTCTTAATTATTGTCGCTCACTTTTTTAAATTGATAAAGGATGTGAATAAAAGTTCTATACTTGAAATACTGCAAGAAAAAGAGAGAGAGAAACCTTCAAAAAATGTTTGCAATAACATTTCATCTACAGACATGAATAATTTAACCATAATTAAATTAAAATAAAAATAATTATAAATTGTAATCGCAAAATTATAAATATATATTTCTTAACATGGGCAATATATGATGTAATAACACGGTATATATACATATATTGTTTATTATATTATACATATAATAATTCTCTATTATAATTATCTCTTCTTACAATTATATTAAAAGACAAACCAACAAAAATTGTTAACAATTTTTTAGATAGTGACTTTTTCGAAGTTTCAATTTCTGAAATACAAAAAATTAAAAAATAATTTTTTT
>NW_021850355.1:194184-197623 GCF_003651465.1 Formica exsecta
TATTTCAATGAGCATTATATGTATATAATTTTTATATAATACATAATTATATAACAGTTACATATCTTTATTTATAATAATAATATAAAAATATATGTATTATATGTAAAACTTCAATAAAATTTTAATTTAAAGTTGTAAATTAAAAACTCATAACAAAAGATAGCGTCTAATTGATAAAATCGAAAAAAAATATATAACTTGATTGAAGAATCACGTTACATTATTATTTATTCGGTGGTTGTTGTTTATATTGCCATTATCAATGCATTATTACAAAATTATCTACTTAAATTACGCCATTCATCAAGAAACAAATGCGGTATTAATTTTCCAAACAGAGAGGTAGAGAGAGAGAGAAAGAGAGAGATGTTGAAATGCGTAACGATGACATATTGAATTGCATTCCAGAAATGAATTATCACCGTTTAAAGCGAACTTGAGCGTGCAAATTATAGTTTGAAATCGTGCAGTCCTGTATTTACGTCATTAAAGAAGATTCCAATTTAATCAAAGAATCGCATTACATCATTTATTCATTCGATTCTCCATTCTCTCTATCGCCATTATTGTTGCATTACTATGCTAAACTACAGTGAGATGATAGCAATTGGATTTGTTTTCAGATGGTGTGATTTATAGTCATAAATATTGATGTCCCCTAATTTATAATCACATATCGAAGCAAAATGTAATGTGTATTTTAGAACAAAAGTGTAAAGGAGATATACATTTAAAAATGTAGTTTAAAGTATTTTTGCAGTTTAAAAAAAGAATTTATAATAAATATAAGGTGTTGTCTTTTTATCACAATATTCTATACTACGTATAAGGCAAATTCGATGTCGCCTTAACATGTTTCATTATTTTTTTTATGACGAAACAACGAGAAATTATAGTTTAATCTATATATATATATATATTAAAAATCATATACAATAAATTATTTATAAAATCTTTATACAAGTTTTTTTCCTATCAGTTCAGATATTATTATATCGAGCGACTCGAGGATAATATCTTATGTTCACCAATGGTGATTAAAGATGTTCGTAGTTTAGTGTTGATTTTTTTGAAAAAGAAAGAAAAACATTTTTTAATCAATCCTACAATGACACGTTACTGTCAAAACAGAATCATGAAAAGTGAGATGAAGGATGAAGAGTCATCGATCAGAAAAAGCTCAATTGTGCTTTTACGCCAATCCAATCGACAAGGAAAGCTCGACCCGTGGCGATAACGCTACGTCGGTGATAAGACGGGAGGGCGAAAGCGGAAAACAAAGAACGCTGACAGAGTCATTAATGAAAGCTATCGCTATCGTAGGAGGTGATAAGTATCAAGTCTGATATCCCACGGTTCTTCTAATTAACTTTCACGATAGAAGGTAAATAAGTAAAAATATTCTCCACGCGCTGCTTGCGCTCTTTGCGTAATTACCTTGTAATGAATCGATGGATAGTGTTTCAGTGGAAGATATATCGGAGGGTTGTCGATATAAATATAAATTTTTTGATTCAAAGTTAAAATGATATATCCATATATATAAAAACTTATATACCAAAGATATTTTAATATTAAGTAATATACAATATTATATATTAATATAATACTCGTTAATTTTGTAAGGATTATTACATTGAAAAGCAGATATTATATAAATAACCCAAATAATTATATAAGCTCTTATAGAGAATATATTTCATAATATATTACACAATTAGATATAAAATGAATTACTATAGCGGAGTTAAACAAAATTAATTTTACAAAATAATGAATAACAAATTAAATATAAATATAATTTACTTACCCCATATATACTCCACTGTTAGCCGTTTCCTCTCCTTTCATTCTTGCTGTTCCTTTATAGTATTCACGGAGTACTCGCAAAAACACAGTTAATTACGAGCACTCGCGACTAATCAGTAAAATACGTGCTACATTGTACAGTACTCTTGATGTTAGTGCACATGACACACACTCTGTTATATCGTAATGGAAAAACAACGAGAGATTTCACGTGTCATTCGTCGGGACGAGAGAATCTATTTGTTGTTAACAAATACTACGCTTTCGTTTTAAAGAGAGGACGATTACTAATTACTATCTTGTAGTGTAACATACGTGTGTGAATAAATATACGATTTAAAAATTAATATCCGAAAACGAACTATGCAACACTCGAGAATATAGATTCATATTAATATTAGATTTATCGTTTGTGTTTGCACGACTGATTTAGATCGAATAAATGTCGTATACGTGTACATAGTACGTACACTTTGTGCTTGCAAGTTTTGACTTGGTTAGAAATATTTTTTGACGATGAAGATGAGATTCTTCGTATAATACAGATTTAGAAAATATTATTATATTAATTATTTTTATAATAATTTTATAGAGATTATATAAAGATATTTATTTTTTAATAAATTTATTTACAATTATATAAAGAAATTTATTAAAAAATAAATATCTATAATAAAAGCCATTATTTGGCAGAAATTTCTTAATATCATCAATAATATATCTATCGGTATTTTTTGAGAGTCCATTTTTCTATCATAACCGTACGCGCTATGAGCACTCATGCTTTCACTATTCTACCTCGATGAAATAAGCGTTTATAAGCACTTACAATTCCACAAGAAACAAGGTAAACAATGCTTATAAGCGCGTAAAAAGCGTATAAGCGTTCAAAAGAAATGCACCCTAGAGGTACAAAATATTCTCTCTTTATTTAAATTCTTATTAATAAGCGAATGATGTACGAATCATGATTTTCCGTTATATTGAAATTAATCATACAAACAGTCGGCAAATGTAACGGATATTACACAATTTGTAGATAATTTCAAAATCGTATATTTATTCACATATTTAAGTTGTAATACAAAATAGTAATTAGTAATCGTCCTAGAATAAAAACGTGTAATACTTATTAGCAATAAATGAATTCTCTCGTCGTAATAAATGACATGTAAATTCTCTCGTTATTTTATCGTCGCAATGTGACAAAGTGCACGTCACGTAAATACGATTAACATCAGAAGTGCCGTGCAAAGCGACGCGCGATCGTCGTAGTTTATTGATTAGTGCTTGAGTGATTGTAATTAAGTGTTTCCGGAAGTGTTGTGTGAACGTTACAAGAGAACAGCAAAGATGAGAGGAGCAGAAAGCCCGGAGAGGCATCGAGCATGGCGGAGCAAGCTTGAAGTGAGCAAATTATAATTTATTTAATTTTTAATATTTGTTAGTTGGAATTAATTACTCATTTATTTCCGCAATAATAATTTATTTCACTGTGTAAAATATTCTCTCTAAATTTTTTTGTTTCGAAATAATTTTCTCAAACAAAATATTTATAATAATTAATATTATATATATACTAATATTGTTTACAAAATTTATAATTATTTAGATTATTAATATATAA
>NW_021850355.1:198296-211573 GCF_003651465.1 Formica exsecta
TTTATATATTAATTATATATTTGTTTTAAAAACAAATAAAAATGTAATTACGCGTATTATGTAATATATTTTTAAAATATTAATTATTTTAAATTTCTCTGCTTTAATTTGGATCTATATATTTATATTTTATAGACCAACGTTGCGTATTACAATTCTACCGCTACACATCGTATCGCAGTGAGTACTAAATTATTTTGATTCTTATCTTAAGGTTTGCATTTTTTAGTCTCTCTCTCTCTCTCTCGTTAATTTCTTTCACAAAAATATTATATAAATTAATGTAATAGAGAAAGACAGAAATGACAGTACACATCAGAAATTCCTCTCTATACGCATACGGTTTAAACAAAAATAAAAGAAAAAAATAAAATATTTCACAATCCCATAGCACGTATTTTAATTAATTTACTTAATAAAAAATATATCACTAAGTAGTCATTGTGTTTATTATATAAGATATTATTTTTATTCGGATTTTTCATTATCTGTCCATTTATATCTCTCGATAACGTAATTTTATATTATTCAAAATGAAAAGTATAAGTATTGGCACTCTTTAAGATTTCTCACAATAGAAGAAAAATAATTTTCCATGGATTTAGAAGGGCTTTGTATATTCCGAAAAACTCGCGTATATATGCGCATATAGGTACGATTAAAAATTTCTAGCAAGAATTACTTCTTCTTGTATTTTATGCTAAAAATGCACGTATTGTGACACTTTTTAAGATCCTTTACAATAAGAAAGAAAAAGTAATTAGTCAAGGGGAACTGCATTTAGCCTAAAATAATTATGCGCGTTTATATTTTTAAATGTTCTTGACTGTCTTCCTTGCGTTTAATACAAAAACATTTCTTAAAGAATTTTATTCTCTCTACACGAGCGAAAATATCAGGATTAATTAAAATCTTTTCGAGTTCTATAATTGTTACTACATTACCTTTTTTTTTATCATAGAATATCCTAAAGAATGCAATAGTAATTTTTGTTTTCATTATACAATGCTAATTTTTCGTAAAAATTTTGAAGTTTTAAGATTTTTCAGCTTTCTTTATGTGTTCTTCATTTATTTGAAGTTTGTATTTTTTCTTATAAAATTATATAGAAGTTTTACAGGTCGCAAAAGCAAATAATAGCTATCATTTCGCCCGCGGATTTAATTCCTGCATTAAATAACAACTATGAATCTTATCAAATTATAAATTATGTCAAACTGAAGGATTAAGCACCTAGTTACAACGAAGTTGTAAAACATTCATAAGCTCCAAAAAATTCGATTCTAAAATTGTCGAATGTGTTTTGTGCAAATATATGTTTAAAAATTTTTAAATATATAAAATTCAAGCAAATCTGTGTGCTAAAGCTGAGAGTTCGAAAAAATAATAATTGTTGTCCTGTCTTTACTCTTAAGCTGCGTCCTTCTTAAATTCCTAGTCGCGGAATCGCAATTGGCCTTCGCAAAATAAAGCCGTTTTGTTCATTCAGCGGCAAGGATTACTCACCATTTCACTCGGTATTGGGTAAATCAAGATAAAATAACTTGCTATGCATCATGATTTTGCACAAAAGCGGGCCATGTAAAGCAGAATTTTTCAATATTTTTTTAAATATAATAATATTATACAGAGAGTTTTTATAATTTGTCATACATATTAACATGTAACAAACTTACATATTTAAGAAATATCTTTACATATAAATATAACGTATTCATTTTTTATTTTGCAGTGTAAAATTTTGCAGTTGCGATGAATTTGAAAATTAATCGTTATCGCGCACACGGATATTATAATATTTTTTAGTAAGTGTCTTTTATATATTTTATCTATTTTCAGCAGTATATTTTGGTTAACCGTTATAGAAACTCTCTAAATGTATACTTATTACTTGGGATGTAACGGAAAAATAAATCCACGTTAAAGTTAAGAGTCGTCCCTTATACAGAAGACAATGAGGAAAGAAAACTTTGACACTCTGTAGCTTCTAATGGAATTTCCACGTGCCTCACGTGGAAAATGTATAAGAAAACGTGCCTTCGCTGAAGTATAAGGAAGGAATTTAATCATCGAATAGATTGCTCCTATGCAGAATTCCATGCAAAAGCAAAAGAATTTGCGAACGACTGCCATCGTAAGGACCAGGCAGAAATCTGCGTGATAAACGCGATCAATTGTAAAATTCTATAAACGAGACGATATGTTCGACGAATTTCCGCGCGCAGATGGTTGAATCCTTGTGATAGATCTGCTCTCTTTGCGAATGCAAGTGATGAGATACAATTGAATAAGCGAACTGCTTTCTACATTTCATTTCCTCACTTTAAAAGAAGGTTTGACTTAATAAAAAAATAATATGAGATTTTCTCAGAAACCAAACTGATCAGCTTCATTTTTTTTAAGATTTTTAATTTTAGTACTGCAACAATCATATATTCTGGTAGTAAAATTAGGAAATTTACAAAAAGTGGAATCGATTTTCTTTTTTAGTGTGGCTTTTAAAAGACTCATATGTAAGTAATTTAATAAAAATATATTTTATAAACAACTTTACGCGCGCGCGTAAAATATATACGCATACATACATATCCTACACTAAAAATATTTTAAATTACATAACAGATAATAATAAAGAGAAAAATATCAAAATAATAACATGATAATTGAATATATAAGAAAAAAATATATAAATTAATATATGCAAAATCTAATACAAATGCAAAATCTAAATTAAAATACTTAATTAAAATTCGTAAAATTTTGTAACATTCGTATATAAAAAAGTATTATTATGTAAATTAATAGCTTTTGTATTTTGCAACAAATTCTCTCATCGTAATTTAAAATAGAATCTCAAATATTGCACGTATTTGGACAAAACGATTGTGTGACTCACGTTGAAAATCATAAAACAGATTCTTTCTACTTTAGCTGGATATTGCATTTTAGAAAATTAATGCTTATATATAAACAAGAATACAAGTTATTATTTCGAAAGTCAAATGCAGCTTTTCTTTCAAATACAAGCATTGTTTGTGTTGTGACACGTTGTTACCACTTTTAAATGTTTCTCTTTTTCTTTCTCTTTCTCTTATACCTTTTATCCATTGTATTTGCATTTATTTTTCTACTGTTAAACTACATTTAAACATAAAAAATCAAAAGAGAAGAATGTAAATGCTGTTATTTTATGTATGTGAAATGTTATCAAGAAAACTTTCAGTGGTCGGATGATATATAAAAGTTCTGTCTTTTTTTGCTGGAAATGAAACAGCTAACGTTCTGGAAAAATTTTTATTTTATTAGGCCAGTATTTTTATTTGTATATTTTTATTTCTATGTTTAATAAAATTTTATTTTGCTTTTGTTATGACATAGCGTTGGAGAAACATTAGTGCAAGTATATAAATGTTTAATTGTTAAAAGATATTTAAGAAATTTAATTATAATAACCATAAATAAAAAATAAAGAGTGCAATAGTATAAAAGCATATAACGCATGCAATATATAACTGTTTTTGGATTTTATTTTTTCGGATGAGAATGGATTTTGTATTTTCAGAATGAGAGATATAAGGAAAATATTCCATTTGTATCATATATTAATTATATTTGAATATTTCCATTTGTAAAAAAAATGTTAATTTTGTACATCGCTCACTATTCGTATCGTCACGTTTTATAAAAGTAAAAATAAAATCGCACGGCGTGTTGCACTCACTATCAAAGAAAATTTCAATGAATAATTTCGCTACGCTATTCTTCATTCAATCATTTTAAAAAGTGTAAAATATGTATTCACTTTAAAACACGATATTATGTATACGTAATCTCATTCATAAAAGTTTCAATTTAATCTCAATGCAAACACAAACGTACTACTAAATCGCTTCAAAAATAAAACTGCCAGCAGTAATCGATATATCTCTTTTTTCTATTGGACATACACAGCTCGTATGTAAATACAGAGGCAATCGATTTAAATTTATATCGAATATCAGGTGTGGCATTACAACTGTCGTGCAATCGAAGCAAAAATCTATTATTAAAGGACTTTGTACACGTCAAAACGTCTTTCAGAGAAGAACTCGTGTACAAAATAACTGAGAAACGAGGATTGAACTCTGTTACGAAGTATCGAGGGAATGCAGGAAAGATTGATTGCGTTCATCCGCCGTTGCGCCCAGTGCATTCGACATTTTCACAATTCTCATATACCCCGATCTAGCGCGAGCGAATACACCTGCGGGCGAATTGCGTTGTCATAACTTCAATAAGAGCAAACATATCACGCGATACAATCCATGTAAATTTTAGGCATATTTCGATTTTACGCGAATTGTATATAGATATGTAATATCTTTGAAATAGCGTGCAACAAATTCCTCTTCATGCACAATTCATCTCACGAACAATTAGATGGAATATCGATTTGCGTATTGTTGTTATAGCAATGCAGCTCGTGTTCTCGCCACGTGCTTCCTGCATAGAACACTTGCACAATTGAGTAAAATCATGCAATGCACAATCGAATGAATCGCGCCTTTCGCGTGCATCATTCGAGTTGTTCAGAAAATAATAAATATTATTTATACAATGGAACGTATTATCCATTTTTTTTCGTTAAAAGAACGGAGGGTTATGTGTCAATCGTATCGATTGTTCGTTACAGCTTCTATTTATCAAAGGTTAAATTTCATTTTTATTACAGCAATTGTTGCTTTCATTTACGACGAAAAGCTTTATATAATAAAATAAGAGATTGGATGGAATTATATATGCGTTAAGGCAAAAATATTAAAATATAGTTTGATCGTATAATTACTTATATTTTTGACAAGTTTTCAAATATTGATAAAAAACATATTATTTTTAAAATTATCACTTTTTCTCTTTCTTCCTATTTCTCTTTATCATCGATTTATTAATATTTTACATATTTTATAATACCTAACAATAAAAATTTTACTTGTATTTATTTTTTATAAATATTATTTTTATCTTTTTATTCCATCTATATGTCAGAAACTGTAGAAAATCGGTAAATATATATTTACTATGCGTAAATATAATAAATTATGGATTGATCTGGTGACATAAAGATACGATCCTATATATGACCCTATCGTCTTTCGAGACGTTGACGCTTCTATTTCGTTTCTCAGCGTCGATATAATTCCCAGCATCAGTACTATAGTCGCGTCCGGCTCATGTCGATGCACGAGTTTTACCGGACAGACGTTAATTTCCTGCGAGAACGAACGGGGAAAAAGATAGACCGAGAGAAGAGGGATATATGAGCGGGAAAATATCCGAGCGACTTTCCTTCATTCATCGTCGCCACCGATAATAACGCTTTTTCGCTTATCGTCTCGTCGCGTTTAGTTACGTCATTTGCGTCTGACGAGAGACTTCAATCTAATATCGAACAAAGCTCAAACAGAAATCTTTGTATAGAATCACAGCAGATCGTTTCATAACATTCCATTCAAACTACACTCCTATTTTCATCAAAATAATCATGCAACATTAAACTCTCTCTCTCTCTCTCTTTCTTTGACTAGTTCTTATAATGTAAATTAAATTGCATAAATCTATTTTCTGAGTTAAACTAGTCCTTATAATGTAAATTAAATTGCATAAATCTATTTTCTGAGTTAAACAAAAGAAAAAATATTTTCGTATATTCGACATATATTTTCATAATAGTAAATAATATATAAACAGTTTTATGCAATCGTGAAAAATAAACGAAAAAATTAGAATATATCCAATATGTTAGCGAGATTCACTGGACGTACATAGAAAATTAAATATTTATAAATAAAAGAACTTAGCATTTTAAGTTACAAATATTTTTTTATATACTATATCATTATTATATTATATTAAATTATATTAAATTTTGAATAATGAAATGTGTCTCATTCGTGAGAACGAGAGACATAATCATCTCTGCAATTGAGAGAGAATTAATTTATAATAATATTTTTATATTATAAATTGCACGAGATCTTTATTAGTCTTGATTGCTTCATCGATTATTCCACACTTATTCCACTCAAGAGTATTCCGATCTGAAAATTAATGTGTTATATGAAGAAAAACACTTTGTCACTGTTAGTAATTACTTGATCTGGCGAATGTGTGCACGTGTGACACGATCATGATAAAGTCCGAGATAGTCTTTTTCTTCCCTTGCTAGGCACCGATCGATAAGCTTCTCTTTGGTCATTTCAAATAAATAGTGGAAGTGCACCAATAAACGGTTACTTTAATCTTAAATTGTACAGTAATTAAATCTATATTTACACACAATTTTAAAAAAGGTTACAATATAATATGAAAAAGTTGAAATAAAAAATTTTGATTTCTTTTGCAAGATATTTCAATTATTTTTTAAAAAGTTTCAAGATTTCGAGAATATGTAATAATCTATTTCTATCAATACATAATTCATATATTTAAAATGCTACATTTTTCTGTCTATAAACATTTAAATTTCTAGGTACGTCCATTATAAAACTTGCTAACGAGAGTAATAGACATCGTACATTCTAATTTTCTCCCTTATTTACGCGACCATGATAAAACTCGAATTTTGCATATATATATAAAGTAGCACGGAAATAAACGTCACATCGACGATTTAAATGCCGAGTTTCCTCTGGTCGCCGGGGAAATCCTCTTCCGACCGTGAAGCGGTCCACTTCATTTTTCCTACTTGTTATTCTCGACCAGCGACAACATCGACTCTTTATCCCAGCATCCGTGATTGTAACCGCGCATTATATTTATCCGTGTTCGCGTTCGCGGCCGCGCTTTGTATGCGTTTACAAAATGGAAATACTAATTCTCACGAGAAAGAGAGAGAGAGAGAGAAAAAGTAAGCTCGAGGTCTCGATCTCCTTCACACGCTATCTCATATTGCCAGCATACGCCATTCCTTTCCGTTATTATCCCGTTAACTTCGCCGCCAGCATCGAGAGTTTAACCGTTCTCTCGGGTATATCCTCGTGCCATCGATCAGAGATTATCATCCTCTCGTCGCGTGTCCGGAGCGCTTTTACCGGAGCCTGGATTTCGCATAAATAACAGCATATTCTTACGCACCAAAAGCATCTATATATATTCGCCCCCGGAAATATTTAGTGCCGCGTGATTCATAAAAAGTAGCCGTTAGTATTCTAACTTTCTCTGTATATTTATAAAACTCGGGATCAGACGGCCGTATAATATGCGCCGGAAATTACACAAGTGTAATTTCCCTTCAAAGTTTTAATTTTCTAAGAAGCCTATTCTTGCTTACATGCGCAGTTTATTTATTTTTAGTAGGAAGTCACCCGTGTGCTTTTAAAAAATTAAAGCTAACGATAAAGTACTGTCCTCCGCGCCAAGATATATAAAGCAAAACTTATCTCTTAACACACTGCGAAAGTAATTTTTATATTAATACTAAAGAGTGAAGAAAATACTTATGACACTTGAGACAATATTTTTTTAAATTACAAACCGAGTATTTATTTATAATCTTCTCAATATGTTAATTTTGAATTTGTATATGTGATTTCTTACATATTGCAGTTTTATAACTAATTAGCTTAAATAATGATTTGTTTTCGTCTTTTTTTTAGATTTTAATTTATAGGTAAAATAATTGATTTTTTTATAACCATTAATCCCCCCTCCCCTCACAATTTTTTATGATCAATTAATCAACAAGTCGATAAATTTCCAATGGATATATTGTCAGCCTTAAATGAGTTTTTTATTAAATTAAACTGCGAATATTACAACGCGCTCGGAAAGAAAGTAGTTGCAGGTCATCCCAAGCTTAAGTTGTCAAACGACATAGCCGTCAAAGCGTACTTCTCTGCAAAGAGCAGATAGATAGTAAGCTCGGCGCTCGAAAAGCATGAAATTGAAGTGAACGTGCAAGCTGTATTTCTTTTTAGACGAGATACCCTAAACACATCAAAAGCCCGAGCGAACCGACACAAAATGCTAGTATACAAAACGCATATTTGCCATATTAATCTCACAACATCCGTGTTGAAAACTGAGCTAGGAAAAGAGCACGCGAGACAAAATTTCGAGAAACAACTGACAAATATCGCTCTAACTTATTTTTTACACAAGAAATATGTAAATGCATTTAGAAAAAATTGAACATTTTATAACATTTACGAAAGATAATCAATGCACTATAACTAAAATTCATATTATATATGATTATTATAGAAAGAACTAAAAGTTTGTAAATTCTCAAAAAATCCTCTATGACGTAAGAAGTAAGAATAATTATCATTATTTTAAGAATAATATTATAAAATATTATCACACATTATTATTAATATATATTTTGTTATATTTATTACTAATCTCCTGATGGTATATTTATTTTTTTGTTATATTTATTACTAATCTCCTGATTGTATATTTATTATGTTTTTTACTATGCTTTTCAAAAAACAATTCAAAAATAATTTATATATAAAATCTATATTTTTAAATAAATCTTGCAGTAGTTTTTAAAACTACCTTTTGAACCATTCCTCTATCTTTTTCATAATCTGACGTAGTCTAGTATCTTTCATACTGGATGCATAGAAATAGCGAGTCAAAGTACGAAAGAGTTATATGAATATAACAAGCTGGAGATTTACATTTATATTTTTGTCAGTATTCCTAGATTTATGTAGAGAAAACGATGTTGAATTTTAAATAAGATGAGAAACTTTCATAAAAAAAATATATATATATATATATATGCTCGGCAATGATAAAAAATATGTGCATTTTAAACCTCAATTTCTTTGTACTATATCATTTTATACGGAAACGCAAAATATTCAAGATTATATTAAGTTTCCAAGAGTATAAGAATTTAAATTAACTGACTGAAAATGTGCATCTGACTTAAATGTCACGAAATAAATGTACAGTGAACCGTCTCTGTATGCTAAATCGGAAATATCCGAAGCGCAATTTTAAAAGTAAATTTTCATTCACGTTGTGTATACAACAAAATGTAAATTAGGGCAACATGCATATATAAAAGACGTGGAAACTTCGCCATGAAAAACTGTCGATACCAGTTTGCTACCGAGCGTTGCTTTACGCACGAGTTCTCCCGATGGACCAGGAACTTAATCTGAACCTTAAGTGAGAGAAAATTTATATGGGTAACTTTCGAATATCCCCCACATTATCGAGTAGCCCTCAGTAGTCTTGTCTTCCGCCTCAAGGGAGGCGGGGTTAAAAAGTTCCTCGTCGGATAATTTCCGCGCACTTGGTCGCACCTGGCTACGTATTACCTGGTAATGCACGCTGCACAATCAAGCAAATCACTCACGGATGCATGTTGCATTATAATGATTATTTTAATTCATAAAATTTCGATTGCGATGGAAATTTCTGAATCTCCTATCTTTGCAACCAATAATCAACTCTTTCCATTTAATCTTCATGCGAACCAATTTCCTATCGAATATTTTCACGATGGAACAGAACTTTATATATATAATAGGCTTCTGTATAATACTGTGGAATTTCTTGCGATTTATCGCTGTCACTAATTATTCTCTACGGTCTCTGCATTTAAATTTAAAGGATAATATGGTCTATTAAAATTAAATTTAAAGCATAACGTGTGACATATTATACAAAATTTAAAAAACTTGTAATAAATAACTAGAAAATTGTGGCCACTAATGAATACAATAATACGCGAAAAATAGATTTTTTTGGCAAAATCGCAGACATTTTTTTTTCTGTGAAAGTATTGGTCTTTGTCGTAACCTTTTTTATTCTGCAACATCTTATATTTCAGATATAATATGTATCATATTATATTGCATGTCACAAAAATTGTTAACGCGAATCACTTTGAAATTCAAGTGCCGATTATATATGCTGATTATATCACAAATATCAATCGATATTTCCACGCATACGCACATTGGATATGTGAAACGATCATATTTCATTATTTCCTCATTCAAGCAACTTTCTAAATTTGCAAACTCATCTTTCAATTTACATTTCAATATATAACTTGGATTTAAATATCTAAAATAAATTCACAGCAAGCTGAAAATGCAATTTCGTAGCAAGACAGGTCGATGGAATCCGTAAGAGAGAAGAAAAAGGCTCGAGAAAACACGTATCGCCTCGATCAGTTTCGCAAACATCCTTAAAAGAACGAATTTTCCTTGGATGTAAGATACGACACACATCAGGACTTTTCTTTTACTATTACATATCCAATAACAGAACGAACTTTTTATTGCCAATAATCGTTTTCTCAACCACATATGAAACGCAACGTTAATCGATGACGGTCTTGTATCTCAAATATCGCTCAATTATAAATATCAGATCTTATTGTCACTAAGGCAATACTGCATTACTGCCGCGAAGAAAATATCGTATCTTGTTAGATAGTAACATAGACGAATCGAGCGTGCAATAAAAACGACTCTCATATTACGCTCGATAGATTACATTTATCTTTCTGGAAGACCTTTCCTAGCAATGGCGCTTATATTCTTACAGTGTTTATCTTTCCGAAAAATTCATCTCAAAAATCTAATAATTTCTCTTCAGAACCATCAAATTAGTATCCTCATCTCTCAGTAATGATAATAATTATTGGATATATTAATTTTCAGAAATTAAGAATGTCAATATTTTATTTAAGAGTACCTAAAAAAGGATTAAAAATGTTAAATAAATCAAGCTTTATTGGAAACTAATAAATATCTATATATTGACGCACCCTCTTCCATTTTAATTTTAATAATACATTTTTCAATTTAAACTGTAATCAATTTTTCTTTAACAGAAATATCTTTTAATAACTACAAATTACATACAATATATATATATTATACGAGTATATTTCTTTCAAAACTTTTATTATTAAAATTTATTGTGATAATCAGAGATATATAATTTTTGTTTAACGTGAAAATACAAATTCTGCGTCGCGATATTATAATCTTTGTTTCGTATCTAAAACTAGTAGTAGAAGTAGTCTACTTATCCGGCATTTCAAGAACCGCCACGGGCAGATTATCCAACAAGTTTTTCTTAGTAGTTTAAATTATGGCAATCAGTTATCTCGACTTTTCTTTTATCTCTGTCTGTCGTTCCTCCGCCCTCGTATCATTTCCGCCCCATGTCTCCGCGTATCCTCTTGACATAGATTCGAATTATTGCAATTATTCTCCGCGGTGATGAGGTTCTTTCAGCAAGAATGCCTCTTCCTCTCAGCTATAAAATCGGATTTCCCATATTAAGTCGTTATTCGCGCTTTACATAAAGTGTCATGCACTTCTCGCGTTCTTTAGCTATTCCGCAGTTTAATTCCCGTATTGGCGTAGATCAGATTGCATCTCGCAATGATATCTGAATATATACATATATATGATATATTTAAGATACAAAATTTACATCTCAAACATACAAGATATAAAAATTTACCTTTAAAATATTTAAAATTAATTTAAAATATACTTATATAAAGTTTAATTTTTTGTGTGTGTCTATATATATATACACACACACACAAAATATTAAACTTTATACAAGTATATTTTAAATTAATTTTAAAATTAATTAATAATTTTACGCATAGATACTTTAATATTTTATTAAATATTTTACAATAGTATAATTAATAGATATTTTATATGTAAGAATTAAATTTGTTATTCATCATATTTTTCAAAAGTTTATATCAAAGAAATTTTTTTTTGGTAATTATGCAATTTATAATATTAAATATCTAATTTATAATATTAAAATACAAATAAAAAAATTAATTGCGTATAATATATATAATTAGTTTTTTAAAATTAATTATTTTGGTAACTTTGCTTGATACAGAATACAGAATATTCGTAAAAATATTAATTCAATGTATTTTCACTTAGTTTGTAGTTGACCTTTGCGTTTGTAACGGATAATAAGGAACTCCTCGATACTATGACGTTTTAAAAGCCATTTTCTAAAAAAAAAATTCTTTAACCTTTCATCTAATAATTAAGACATATAAGTAGATACTATGCTGGCTATTTTCAATAACTTAAATTTCTATTAAGAAAAAGAAGTTGTTAATTTGATTAAATATACGCGCGTTTTCTTTATTATCATTTCTTTAGTTAAAATATTTAAGTATTTAAATAAAATACATCGTACTTGCATATAATAATAATGCATATAATGTAAAATATAAATAAAATGAACCATTCGCATAGAAAAAAATGACCGATTAATCTCATAAATAATAAATCAATAATAATAAATCAATTATATAATCATCAATTATAAATAATAAATCAATTATATCAAATGTACCATTTATTGATAACCAATTAGAATGTATATATATGTAAATTGATGTTTGATTAGACTGATTGAGATATTCTGTGTGGCGTCTTTTGCAATCATTATCTACGAACAATTAGCAAACAGTCAAAACAAGTAAAATTAACTTCAATTAAAGATTTATAAACGTATCAAAGCGGTAGCTATTTACCGAACTAAATATTTCACGCAATTTATTCATTCGAAATCGAAGCGATAGAAGTTGAAAATTATTAGCATCATTTTTTTAATGATTCTCATCTGTATCTCCTATTCAAATATAATCTCGCATATATTACGAGTAACAATCGATTGAATGACTAATCATTAATTTCTGATGCATTGATTTCATGTATTTGACATTTATATTGTATGATTTTACAATGTATATATCTTATAATTTATTTTTGAATTAAAAAAGCGAATTCGATACTTGTGATGCTTGTTTTTCAGATATTATCCATAAATATAGTTGTTCGTAACCACATTTTCATAAAAAATTGTTATATCCATTTATTTTCCAATAAAGAGATATATTTTTTAATAATGGAAGAACATGTTTTTTTCGCGCAATTTTCAATCTCGAAGATAATGAAATGAAGATAAATGGTAACTGTCGTTGATTCATTACCGAAATCATTGCTATCGGGAGCAGTCCGAAAGATCCGGGATTCGTTCCCTCCTGCAGCGGCTCTAACGTTCAACGGATCACTTAACTTTTCTTTGCGAATCAATCTTGCAGAAACTGATGTAGAAACAAGACGTTGGTCGTTCTCCACCTTTAGGATCGTTCTTCTCTCTGTCGGATATTAACCAGCGTGTCACTTGGCGGAGGGAGGACCTTATTAAAATCGTTGGGTCTGTTATTCTCTATAAAACGTGGCAATAACGCGATTTTTTATAAC
>NW_021850355.1:220918-225231 GCF_003651465.1 Formica exsecta
TTATCGGGTTCGATTCGTCTCGAACAGTTGGTACCCGAGAATTATTTTTACTCGCACATTTAACACTAGCTATAATAACGATGCATGTATTTTATTATCCATAAATATAGTTGTTCGTAACCACATTTTCATAAAAAATTGTTATATCCATTTATTTTTCAATAAAGAGATATATTTTTTAATAATGGAAGAACATGTTTTTTTCGCGCAATTTTCAATCTCGAAGATAATGAAATGAAGATAAATGGTAACTGTCGTTGATTCATTACCGAAATCATTGCTATCGGGAGCAGTCCGAAAGATCCGGGATTCGTTCCCTCCTGCAGCGGCTCTAACGTTCAACGGATCACTTAACTTTTCTTTGCGGATCGATCTTGCAGAAACTGATATAGAAACAAGACGTTGGTCGTTCTCCACCTTTAGGATCGTTCTTCTCTCTGTCGGATATTAACCAGCGTGTCACTCGGCGGAGGGAGGGTCTTGTTAAAATCGTTGGGTTTGTTATTCTCTATAAAACGTTGCAATAACGCAATTTTTTATAACGATATTCTTAAGGTTTATAAGACCCATTTTATTCTGTTAAAACAGTCATTCGCGAGATAGAATATATATCTTATTGTTGATCGTGACATTCGTATAAAATGGCGTATTGGAAAATAAATCGGGCGGTGGATGTTATATTACAGATCTCGAATATCTGTCGAAATATCCTTGTATATAAAAATGATAGTGATTATATTGCGCGCGCGTACGTGTGTGTGGGTTTCGATTATTGTAGAAATTACGCGTATCGCAATCGAATATTACGAATATCGTCGGTTTATTTATTTGTCGCGTTTGCTCGCAAATTTTAAATCACAATTTATCTTATAATTTAATCGTTGATTTCCGTCGAAGTTTTATCTATATTTTTGCATTTTGAATAATTTCTTTGAAAGTCTGCACAAAATGTGCCAGTAGTATAAGTACTTTCTTCTACGATTAAAGATGATTGATAACTTTATTAATGACTTTTTTGGTCGCGAGTTTTTACATTATATAAAACTTATTAAGTCTTATAATTTTATGTCAATTATTAATAATAAATATCGCGTAATTAATCGTCACTAAAAAGTCTTGTCTAATCTAAAAATTTCTAATAACTTTTTTATTATACGCATATTTTGGATATTTTCGTGTAATGTCATGTAAGAAATTATTTTGTATTAAATTTTAGATTATATTTTGTATTATATTTTGTATATTAAATTTATTGTATCATTTTGTTTATATTAGAATAAGAATAAAAATAAAATTTATTATATTAGTATTTTTAAATAAAATGGAAGCAAAAGAGACAGTACTCGAGAGAATAGAGAGAAAAAGGAGCTCCAAAATATTTTTGTACCCCCCTCGGAACTTAGAAATATCTTGATACGTGATATGACATACAAAAAATCGATTTCTGAGAAACAGAAGTCTATTCTATTATATTTTCTTGTAGTTTTGTTATTTTTTATTTTTTATAGAGTTTTAATCATTAGCAGCATTAATTAATTCTTTCACGTTCATATGTTCGCCCGGTAATAGATATACTGTCAGGTTTTCGCAAAATATTATACGAAAAATCAAGATATTTCTTGCAATATTGGTTGAAGTGTAAAAATTAAGAGTTTCTTTTATATTTCGTGGCGTGCTACACAGGACTCTAATTAAAAAACCGGAAATGCGAAAAAATCTACTTATCCTAATACTTGGAGTCTTTATACAACATGCAAAAAAATTATGATTTCCCAAACGCGGAGATCTATTCTATTATAATTATTATATTTTCCTATAGTTTACACGACTGAAACGACAACGTTCGCTTCGATCGCTCTGATAAAGGATTGACTCTCGTTGCGATTCCGCTATTCTACTCCTTCGCGTGGCTTGCTAGCTCGTGAGTCAGAAGCTTATGCCGTATGCAGTGCCGCGCA
This sequence comes from Formica exsecta, assembly GCF_003651465.1. Lineage (NCBI taxonomy): Eukaryota > Metazoa > Arthropoda > Insecta > Hymenoptera > Formicidae > Formica > Formica exsecta. The sequence goes on from NW_021850355.1 coordinate 222,877, forward strand.
GTACGATGGTGGGGCGAGTGATGGGCGGAGCAATAAACAAAAGAGCAGCGCTACTGAAACGAAGATAGCGCTAAGAATGAAAAAAAGATAGCGCTAAACAGCAGAGAGAACTTATCTAATGTCTCTTTTTATGTTTAACGTTGTTGCTTTGTTTATCGTTTCCACCAAAATCTCATCTCTACCAATAGTATAATACAAATAATAATAATAATAATAATATATATATATATATATATATATATATATATATTATTATTATTATTATTATTATTATTATTATTATTATTAAGTACATTTTTTCCCTTAATAAAATTTTATATTTTTGCAATTTTATATACGCATTTGTCGAGTACACAAAGTTTCTTTAATGTTTGATCTTTTCTGTTCATGGCACTCTGCATTTTTTGATCTCAATTTTCTGCTGTTTAAGTGCTTTCTTACTGTCTTCAACAGAAATCTTAACGTGATAAATCTCTTGATGTATAAAAAGCGTCGAAAATAATTTTATCCGTTTGCAGTTTGAGTGGTCATATGTACACCTATTAAATCTAGTTTGTAACATTGTAATAAGAAGAAATCTTTAAAATTATATAACTTTGGAATATATTGGAAAAGTAAAACAAGTGCGATTTCATTACGTGAGCTTTCGCCCCGAAACGACTATGTAAGTTTATTTATTTAAAATAAGACGCAATTTCAACGTTACATAATAATGGTCCTAATGAAGGCAAAGTATCTTTATTACAGGCATAAGACTCTTTATTGTATCTTATCCTGATAGATTGTTACAATCGCGGAATGATATGTTAGCGACCCTTGCTACGTTAAGTATATTGAAATAAGATTTATGAGAGAATCTATATTGCGAGATTATATATTATAATGGGATATCGCGTGCTTGCATCATGCTTGCGTATGCTTGCACCATCTTATAATTCAAGAGAGAGAAAGAGAGGAATGGAAGTTGGAAAAGAGATACTATTGAATCATTACAGCGTACTCTGCATATTTGTGCAATGTATTCTCATTACATGTTCACAACAATATTATCGCAAACTGCATTATATTATATTTTCCTTATTCCTGCTTTGAAACTGAGAAATATCAAGCTGAAATTTATAACTCACGATAGAATATGTACAAAGCCGCGTGTTCCGCGTTAAGCTCTAATTACTTCCAATCTACACGAAATCTGGGATCCAGAGCCGCGCCGCGTCACGCGAAATTGTGTTCTTTCGCTATACAAAGGAGAATCCTTCCCGATTATCCCGTGACCGTGAAAAGCTTAAGTAGCTTCGTTATCACTTTGTTCGCGGCTGCGATCGATGCGCACGATAATCCATCTGTTTTTACGCCGCGTTTGTGGGAAACTTCTTAACAAACTTTGCCGACATGACAAAGTTACGTTTTGCCGGGAACTTTATTGCAAATATTCGGCGAGCGAAAGCTGCCAGCAGCTCTCAGTAGCAGCTACATGGTTAACATGATGAGGATCACGTCGACCGAAGCGAGTGGTTAAAAGTCATCTCATAGACAAACTTCCGATCAACTTAGCAGTCGCGATACAGTATCTCTTAATCCGGGGCTATTCGCAGATCCTAATTCCCAATTGCGACATTATTAGTTACATTCATGACTCTGAACAAAGTTGAGAGACGAAAACTGTCTCGTTTCATGACTTGGAACAAAGTCGGAAGATGAGAAATATCTTGCCTTCTTGGTTCAGTTACGGCAAAGCTTTCATTACGAACACGTATAATTTTTTTTTATATTACTTTTTACTTGATATTTTAATATTAATCTTATCATTTTTTAAAAGAATAGAATATATTGTTTAATGTTGTATTCTCTCTCTCTCTCTCTCTTTCTTTCTCTCTCTCCTTGTTCGAGATAAGTGTTCGACTGCAGAGGCAAACTTTTGAATGTAAACTAAGATGGAACTTTGTTCCAAGTTGCTTCAAAGTGCACATAGTTTCATGCTTACACGTAAGCTAATAGATTTTCGTAAGGTATACAATACTTAACACTCTGAATTACCAACGTCAAACTTGTAATACAAATATTACAACATACGATTTTATCGTATAAAATTTTTCGAACTGAAAAAATAACAAAATTAACAACTTTTATTTGCACTATTATATTTCAGTATACAAATATAAAAAGGCAAAAATAAAAAATTATTTTTTTAAACGCAAAATAAATCAATCTCATGTGTTTTTTTCTTAAATGCTAGAATTCCTGATAATTCCATGTTATAAATGATATCAATTCTGAGAGATGTGTGCGTGTGTTTCCTTTTATTTTCAGCTAAATTTAAGAAAATTTTTTAGTCCGTAGACTAAAACACAGAAG
>NW_021850355.1:240703-254111 GCF_003651465.1 Formica exsecta
TATATATATATATTAATATTTTTAAATAAAATGGAAGCAAAAGAGATAGTACTCGAAAGAATAAAGGGCTGCAAAATATTTTTGTACCCCCCTCGGAACTTAGAAATATCTTGATACGTGATATGACATACAAAAAATCGATTTTTGAGAAACAGAAGTCTATTCTATATTTTCCTATAGTTTTGTAATCTTTTATTTTTTATGGAGTTTTAATCATTAGCAGCATTAATTAGGTATATTATCAGCTTTTCGCAAAATATTATACAAAAAATCAAGATATCTCTTGCAATATTGGTTGGAGTGTGAAAATTAAGAGTAAAAGTTAAGAGTTTCTTTTATATTTCGTGGCATGCTACACATGACTCTAATTAAAAAGCCGAAAATGCGAAAAAATCTATTTATTCTAATACTTGGATATGTCTTTATACGACATACGACAACTGTGTTTTTTCGAATCAAAAAACATGGAGTTAATTAACTAATTAATTAATTTTTTACACACACTCACACATATTTATAAGATTATTTAATATTAACTCTAATTACCCCGTTTTTTCAAAATCAATTAAATCAAAATTATAGACACATACTTAAATATTTGAACTGTTTTGTATATTAAATTTATTGTATCATTTTGTTTATATTAGAATAAGAATAAAAATAAAATAAACCCTAACCCTGTGAAATGAAAAAGAGGAAAACTGTCCTCACACATTTTTCCTCCTCGATGGTATCTCCACCTTAACGAAGGCATTTGCCGGGTGAGGAGGTTTGAGTACTCTAATGAACCTGAAAGCTATGCCGGCGGTAACATACAGCATTTTCGAGTGAAACATGTTTGATCGTTCCGAGACCGATTAATGATGTTATATACTCTGTCTTGGATTATTAGAAGTATTTGAATTATTAGATTAATCAATGAAATACTTTGAGTAAACGTTTGATGATTAATCAAGGCAAAAAATCTTGTGCTTTGAAGCCAAAACAACGTCTCTCTATCAAAAACGGGGCAAAAACTTTACATTATTTATATTATTAATGTTTTATATATTTATATTAATCAGATTCGCTTGAACCTATTTTTGGTCGAATATATATTCATGGCAAATTGACACATGACTCTAATTAAAAAGCCGAAAATGCGAAAAAATCTATTTATCCTAATACTTGGATATGTCTTTATACGACATACGACAACTGTGTTTTTTCGAATCAAAAAACATGGAGTTAATTAACTAATTAATTAATTTTTTACACACACTCACACATATTTATAAGAATTATTTGATATTAACTCTAATTACCCCGTTTTTTCAAAATCAATTAAATCAAAATTATAGACACATACTTAAATATTTGAACTGTCAAATATACGGTTTAGCCATGACAGGCTTTTATTGATATAAAGTAATTCACATGCCTATCTCCCAATTATTAAGTACATTTTCTTCTTTAAAGTTTTATATAGGAATGGAAGTTGGAAAAGAGATACTATTGAATCATTACAGCGTACTCTGCATATTTGTGCAATGTATTCTCATTACATGTTCACAACAATATTATCGCAAACTGCATTATATTATATTTTCCTTATTCCTGCTTTGAAACTGAGAAATATCAAGCTGAAATTTATAACTCACGATAGAATATGTACAAAGCCGCGTGTTCCGCGTTAAGCTCTAATTACTTCCAATCTACACGAAATCTGGGATCCAGAGCCGCGCCGCGTCACGCGAAATTGTGTTCTTTCGCTATACAAAGGAGAATCCTTCCCGATTATCCCGTGACCGTGAAAAGCTTAAGTAGCTTCGTTATCACTTTGTTCGCGGCTGCGATCGATGCGCACGATAATCCATCTGTTTTTACGCCGCGTTTGTGGGAAACTTCTTAACAAACTTTGCCGACATGACAAAGTTACGTTTTGCCGGGAACTTTATTGCAAATATTCGGCGAGCGAAAGCTGCCAGCAGCTCTCAGTAGCAGCTACATGGTTAACATGATGAGGATCACGTCGATCGAAGCGAGTGGTTAAAAGTCATCTCATAGACAAACTTCCGATCAACTTAGCAGTCGCGATACAGTATCTCTTAATCCGGGGCTATTCGCAGATCCTAATTCCCAATTGCGACATTATTAGTTACATTCATGACTCTGAACAAAGTTGAGAGACGAAAACTGTCTCGTTTCATGACTTGGAACAAAGTCGGAAGATGAGAAATATCTTGCCTTCTTGGTTCAGTTACGGCAAAGCTTTCATTACGAACACGTATAATTTTTTTTTATATTACTTTTTACTTGATATTTTAATATTAATCTTATCACTTTTTAAAAGAATAGAATATATTGTTTAATGTTGTATTCTCTCTCTCTCTCTCTCTTTCTTTCTCTCTCTCCTTGTTCGAGATAAGTGTTCGACTGCAGAGGCAAACTTTTGAATGTAAACTAAGATGGAACTTTGTTCCAAGTTGCTTCAAAGTGCACATAGTTTCATGCTTACACGTAAGCTAATAGATTTTCGTAAGGTATACAATACTTAACACTCTGAATTACCAACGTCAAACTTGTAATACAAATATTACAACATACGATTTTATCGTATAAAATTTTTCGAACTGAAAAAATAACAAAATTAACAACTTTTATTTGCACTATTATATTTCAGTATACAAATATAAAAAGGCAAAAATAAAAAATTATTTTTTTAAACGCAAAATAAATCAATCTCATGTGTTTTTTTCTTAAATGCTAGAATTCCTGATAATTCCATGTTATAAATGATATCAATTCTGAGAGATGTGTGCGTGTGTTTCCTTTTATTTTCAGCTAAATTTAAGAAAATTTTTTAGTAAGCGTCGAAAATAATTTTATCCGTTTGCAGTTTGAGTGGTCATATGTACACCTATTAAATCTAGTTTGTAACATTGTAATAAGAAGAAATCTTTAAAATTATATAACTTTGGAATATATTGGAAAAGTAAAACAAGTGCGATTTCATTACGTGAGCTTTCGCCCCGAAACGACTATGTAAGTTTATTTATTTAAAATAAGACGCAATTTCAACGTTACATAATAATGGTCCTAATGAAGGCAAAGCATCTTTATTACAGGCATAAGACTCTTTATTGTATCTTATCCTGATAGATTGTTACAATCGCGGAATGATATGTTAGCGACCCTTGCTACGTTAAGTATATTGAAATAAGATTTATGAGAGAATCTATATTGCGAGATTATATATTATAATGGGATATCGCGTGCTTGCATCATGCTTGCGTATGCTTGCACCATCTTATAATTCAAGAGAGACAGAGAGAGAGGAATGGAAGTTGGAAAAGAGATACTATTGAATCATTACAGCGTACTCTGCATATTTGTGCAATGTATTCTCATTACATGTTCACAACAATATTATCGCAAACTGCATTATATTATATTTTCCTTATTCCTGCTTTGAAACTGAGAAATATCAAGCTGAAATTTATAACTCACGATAGAATATGTACAAAGCCGCGTGTTCCGCGTTAAGCTCTAATTACTTCCAATCTACACGAAATCTGGGATCCAGAGCCGCGCCGCGTCACGCGAAATTGTGTTCTTTCGCTATACAAAGGAGAATCCTTCCCGATTATCCCGTGACCGTGAAAAGCTTAAGTAGCTTCGTTATCACTTTGTTCGCGGCTGCGATCGATGCGCACGATAATCCATCTGTTTTTACGCCGCGTTTGTGGGAAACTTCTTAACAAACTTTGCCGACATGACAAAGTTACGTTTTGCCGGGAACTTTATTGCAAATATTCGGCGAGCGAAAGCTGCCAGCAGCTCTCAGTAGCAGCTACATGGTTAACATGATGAGGATCACGTCGATCGAAGCGAGTGGTTAAAAGTCATCTCATAGACAAACTTCCGATCAACTTAGCAGTCGCGATACAGTATCTCTTAATCCGGGGCTATTCGCAGATCCTAATTCCCAATTGCGACATTATTAGTTACATTCATGACTCTGAACAAAGTTGAGAGACGAAAACTGTCTCGTTTCATGACTTGGAACAAAGTCGGAAGATGAGAAATATCTTGCCTTCTTGGTTCAGTTACGGCAAAGCTTTCATTACGAACACGTATAATTTTTTTTTATATTACTTTTTACTTGATATTTTAATATTAATCTTATCACTTTTTAAAAGAATAGAATATATTGTTTAATGTTATTCTCTCTCTCTCTCTCTCTCTTTCTTTCTCTCTCTCCTTGTTCGAGATAAGTGTTCGACTGCAGAGGCAAACTTTTGAATGTAAACTAAGATGGAACTTTGTTCCAAGTTGCTTCAAAGTGCACATAGTTTCATGCTTACACGTAAGCTAATAGATTTTCGTAAGGTATACAATACTTAACACTCTGAATTACCAACGTCAAACTTGTAATACAAATATTACAACATACGATTTTATCGTATAAAATTTTTCGAACTGAAAAAATAACAAAATTAACAACTTTTATTTGCACTATTATATTTCAGTATACAAATATAAAAAGGCAAAAATAAAAAATTATTTTTTTAAACGCAAAATAAATCAATCTCATGTGTTTTTTTCTTAAATGCTAGAATTCCTGATAATTCCATGTTATAAATGATATCAATTCTGAGAGATGTGTGCGTGTGTTTCCTTTTATTTTCAGCTAAATTTAAGAAAATTTTTTAGTCCGTAGACTAAAACACAGAAGATAATTTATAACTATAATATAATAAATATAACGAGAAAATAATAACACAATTATTTACAATCTTTTACCGACGTAATTAACATAACAAAATCGCTAATAAAATTTTTTACCAGAATTATGTTACTCTACATACATAAAGAAGACGAAATTCTCCGACATAAAAGATATCTACTGGCTAAAGCCGTATTATTTCATATACGGTATATTTAGCACCAGCAAACACGGCCGGTCGTCATGTGGCACTAGTATAATCGTCTCATTGGTCGGCCGAGCGTGAGCCGATGCTGTTAACCCTCCGAAATTGAATCATTATTAAGGTAACACGACCGTAATATCGCGTTGCCGTTGCCGCGGCAGCGGTGACGGGCGACGGCGTCATGAGGAGCTCGAAAACGTGGCACAGAACGGCATCATAAAAATCCCGGCACGTGCGCGGCCGCTACGAGAAGCGGGAGGCCGTTGGAGGCTGCTACGAGCACCGTCAATCACGTCGACTTTTTGCTAGGCGGAAAGTAAAGGGGTCGTAATCCGCGCCGGCATAAACGTCAATAAATCACCATCCCCATTGCGAGCGTTGGAAATTTTGGATGCCAACTGAGTACCGGAGCGTCGTCGAGATAAAGCTCTACCGGATCGATGGGATAAGATCTCTTCTCGCGGATATTCCGCGCGTCGCATTCAAATCCTGGCGACGGTTACATAAATGCGGATATGTCGTATAAAGCATGATAGAATGTATACTTCCGATTTTTATTTCGCTCCCGGTTTCGTATATAAATGTTTAGAAAATGATAATGACGTGTGGAATTTAGAAGCGTATAATTACCGTACAGCAAAAACGAATAAATTGGAGTACAACTATGAGTGTAAAAGTTACTATGCAGTCTTTTTTTTAGAAGCGAAAACAAATTATATAGAAAAACACACGATACCTAATAAAAAAAAAATTTTTAATTGCGTATCCCTGCGATTAAATAAATAAGAATAAAAACGCACACAGATGTACATCAGTAAAGTTTGCAGAAAAGTTCAAGGGCTTTAATTACGAAAAATCATTAAAAAATTCACAAAGATCAATTTTTACGTGTGGATTAAACAGTTGATTGCACAATAAATCAAAGTCATAAAGATTGGAAAACTTGATTAAATAATATTGAGATAATCCCACTACAAAAAAAAAATTGAAAATCTTGATAACTGATAACTATTTAGAAAGATACTTTCGCGATTGAAAGCAAAAGGGAAGAGAATAGTTTACGAAGTTAAAGTATACCAAATTATTTATATACCACTACATTAAAAAAGATTGCAGAAAGACTCCAAATAAATAAAAGAATTGGTATATAGAAAAAGCGCAATGAATATGAAACGTACAATACAAAGCTTTTTAATTAAACTTTACAACTACTTTTCTTTCTCATAATATAGAACATGCTCATTAAACTTAAGTTAAATCTATTTCTTATTGTTCAGTGTATTCTGTTTAATATTGACAAATGCGAAAGCACTTTAAGATCGGAGATGAAAGAATTTTTGCCTTTTATTTTTTTTCTTTTCTTTAACGTTTCTTCCCGGAATGATACATACTTATTTATATATAATTTTAAAATTGCATATTAAGCAGTAACGCTTAATGGAAGGTATTAAAACATAGTAAACGTGTTACTGCATCGAGATATTATTTTATCATGTAAAAGAGTAAAAGTCATTCAACAAATATCTCAGCAAATATCTATCACAACACCGTTTTTTACATTATGTGTGACATGAGTATATTATATCATTCTTCTAAATATAAAATTAGTCATAAATGTGACTACAAAGTAGAAAAACGCGTACGTGTCGTTCTATAATATCATCCGACGTTTCTATATCTAGCTTGAAGTAAACTTAAGATTTCATCAAACTTTACGGTATCATCACCGCAACATCGTTAACTCTCTCTTCTCTACTTTTCTTATTACATCCCCTTGATATCCTTGATAATACATATGCATATTGTGATAATATTATATATAAAGCGCTCCATTCTTTCACACCAGATAGCTTCATTGGCAAACGATATGCGCAAAGGCTATATAAGAAATGCTGCAAAACTGCATCTCTACAATAAAATTGAATTGTGCGAGAATATATCTTCCGTCTTAATTAGCAAAGAAGCCATAGTAACATTTATGAGAGAGAGAGAGAGAAATAATTATATATTTTCTCGTACACTTATACGCGAATCTCTGATTAATTAACTAGTTTCATATAATAAATAATAATTTTATTCACGATAAACATGATAATGATCCACGATATCATTTAATATCAATATTATTTAATACTATATATTGCTCTATTTTTAGGTGCCTAGCAATATTCCATATTGTTCCACACACATCACATAACGCTATAAAGTCTGTCCCCACCCCTTATATTTCGGAAACGGTTTAAAATTATGAAAAATCGTGAAATACGTGTTCGATCATTTCAAGGGGTTACTCTTTTAAGGGGGTTGGGGACGTCAAAATTTTTTTTTCTTATATAAAACCAAAGTCAAATCTGAATTTTTTTTATGGAAAAAACTTAAAAAGACGAACACTTTCACACTTCGAACGTTTTTTTTAGGAAATGGGAGTAATAATTTTCTGAAAATTGGATTTTTCAAATTTTAATCCTAAATAACTACCGAACGGGTCAACCATATCAACCTCCGATTTGCGCCAAAAATTTTCTTTTTTTATACCCTTCCAAACAATATATTACAATAAAGGGAGTTCCATTTTAAATTTTTGAGTTGGTGTCTCCCTGGGACAACAACTTGGGGAGACAACTCTCCTAGCTCCTTTAAAAAAGTAGCCCCTCGAAATGATCGAACACGTATTTCGAAGCTTTTCATAATTTTGAGCCTTTTCCAAAATATAAGAAATGCGGACAGACTTTATAAACAACCTATATATATATGTATGTATGTATATATAAACACCCTATTCCATGTTCTATCGCGCCGCAACTATTTCTTCAATGTTGAGGCCAAAAAGCCATTACCCATTGCACGACCCACATTGCACAATCTAAACCGCATTCTCTAAATACTATCGAATATATCGAATGCACTATTCTCTCTAGGATTCCACCCAACAGGCTGATGTCAAAAATATTGGACTCCAGTGGTGGCTTTGGAATTTCTATATAAAAGAAGTTTACTGCCAGCAATGCGGTTAAAAGGAAACCTGAAAGACATCAGCTTGTATATTTTGTCAGATATTTCCAACAAATATTCTATCAATATCTTTTTTTTATCGGTTCAATCGCGCGCAGAGCTTGAACCGATTATATCAGTCGCAACACTAAATTTCAGAGAGAGAATTTTTACTCACGAGACGCTAATCACCTTCTGATTTTTTATTGAACTAGGTCACCGGTTAAGTTACATATTTCAGACACAATACCGAAAATTAAAGCTCGATCATAAAATTATGCTAATAGCTTTAGCATCCTCGCGCTGGGATTATCCACGTAGATTAATTTTATGTTAATTTTATTTTAATAATTGGTTACGATCACACAAAAATCGCGCCATTGATGTTCAACAAGATTATTATAAATAAATATATGCATATGAAATTGCGGATTTATGTTCGATGTTAAATTTGAGATAATTATGATTTTTATGATTACGCTTGGATAATAAAGCATAAAAAACTGGAAGCTTAAACATTAGAATCTTTAACATTAATTGAAAAAAGCAAAAAAAAGATCTAATAATGTCAATAATATTTTTTAGAATTACGGTATAGTGGTAACGTATCAAATTTGATTGATAATCACAATCTATGATTATCACCAATTACCGCGACTTACAATTAGATTTGATTAACATAGATGATTCGTTTCCAACCAATTTTTGCTCAACGTATCGCGCAGTGTATTTATAACTATACTATGATACGACGCTAAACAATAATTTTAATAATTTTAATTTAATTCATAATTCAGTTTTGGCAAGAATATGAAGACAATATCTTTTTTAATTTCTGTGTTCGTTTCTCCGATTGTAACTTGGCTTAATGTTCGATGATTTGAAAAGTAGAGAGCTCTGATGGTATTAGTCGATTGTTATAAGAGAAATCTCGGAAAATTCCATTTCGATCTCTATATTTACTTCATCTTGCATTTTAACACCGACGTTGAAATGAAAGTTTGCCGTGCACTGAATATTCATAAGAAATTATTTTAACGCAATTATTTTTTTATTTTTGTTCACACTTTGTCTTAACGAATATTAATTAACTGCATAATAAAGTTATGTCATACTTGTCTCTCCTCTGACTCCTATAATTTAAACTTATTGTTAGATAATATACACCTAATTACAATATATATTCTAAGAAATAGATGAATAAAGGATCAGAAAAGTAAAATTTTTTATAAAGTCTTTAAATAATTCATACACAATTAATATTTTTTTATTGTTTTTATAGAAATTAAATTCTATGTCTCTTTTTCTCATTTTTATTAAAATTAGAAATTATTTTGTAGTTATATTTACAGCTATTTTAATACTTATATCACATAATATCAAAAACGATATGATGAATATTTGTTGAGATACTTGTTAAATAAGACTTTTGCTCTTTTACATACAGATAAATAGAAAAAAATCGCGTCGCATCTGAAATACGTAACTGATGAGGCACGCAAAACTTTCGGTATACCTACATCATTTGCGAGACATATCTTTCCTTTCGTGCAAACTAAAATATTAAATTACCATTTATATTATATGGGTTCTTTGAGTAGATATACTCGCTAGCAGAAGCAATTGTTGACGACATCTTTGCAAAATATATGACGACAGCGTAGCTGTTTTCGCGGACGCGAAAATTCCTCGAAATTTTCGCGTCCGCCATCGTTTTATACAGGAACTCCCGCAGATTCAATATTGCCTTCATTTATTTCATGAATCATGAATTGCTAACGAGAATTGAAATATAAAGATTCGCTCCGTAAATATCGCGACGAAAAATACGCACGGAAGTACACATAAAAAAGTATGGGTGCCCGAATGATAAATAGCTGATGTGCCATGGTCTTCTGCTTTGCTTGGCAATCGAGAAGTTCATAAATTACGAAACGTGCCGTAAATGACTGCGGTGGCTCTTGCTTATTGTTAGTTTGGACGAAATATCGCGCTTCCGAGTTTACGAGTCGCGCGGATCGATCGATTGTTTTCGGCCTCGCACTGTTTACCCTATATTATATGACCGCTATTGACAGATAAACTAGAGTGTGCATTAAATATTACGTAAAACAAATTTATGTAGTAATGAAAAGAAAATAAAAGGAGTATGTAGAGCAATCTTTTTAAGCTAATAAGATAATCGGTAATCTCTAAAAAACTTATTGATGTTGAAAAATTGTTTAAATATTATATAGAATTTTTATAACACGCGATTTTTGTATACATAAAAAAAATAACTCTTTACATACATGTGAAAATGGCAGCTGCTTTGTTTGGGTCAGTCTAACAATATATCAATAGTATTATTGATTATGCTATAATAATTTGATTCAATTACGCGTCATTGATACAGAATTATTTAAAACCTCATATATATCTTAATACATCTCAAGGGATGACTAATTTTATTACATGGACAGCTATATAAAAACCATATTGATGTAATAAAAAATAAAAAATTTACGCATTCACAAAATTCTATTAATATATCGGAAGTTTCGAATAATCTTATGCTCATGGACAGATTATTTTAGAAAATATAATTGCCAGGAAAAATAAATGATAAAAATGTGGTTCGCGAAAACACACGCCGAAATTCATTGAAATATGCATGAATAATCGCTATTATTTTTTCGTAGCTGCGTATTTCTCGGTATAATAAGCATGCGAGAAAATTCATATTGGTGATGATATTATATCTCTCATAAAAATTCGTTAATTAGAATATCAGGTTTATAAATTTTCAAGTTTACAGCAACAGAATTAAAATAAGTTTTATTTTAAGCAGGTTTTTTCTACTAAAAATTTTGAAAAATTCGTGAAGAACGTTTATTTAAAAGCTAATAAAAGGAAATAATTTAACAATTTTGAAACTATAAGGCGAATTTATATTATACATATACATAGTTGATGTATAGATATTAAAACATAAATTTTCCACTTCTCTCATATATTTTTTATTTGTTCTATTTTTACTTGATCGAAAATGTCATTATCTTATTTCTGACAAATATGAAGAAGTACCTATTAAATTAAGCGTGATTTTTGTAAAACAAAGTTGAAAATTTACAGTTTGAAATGAGTTAATTATAAGTATAATTTTTTAAATAATAAAATTTTTATAAAAAGGGTAGTCCTCTCCGTGTATTTTTGATGTATAATTTGATGTAACATTCACTCGCCAATGCAGTTCATGCACTAATGCAATATTAAAACGTAGTTTTTGAAATATTCAACTGATTACAGTACAAGATTTATGAGCTATCACATCAGTCTTTAAATGCATGGTTCAGGTCAAGAAAAATTTACATTGACCTTTGCAACCGATATGTTTCTTTTTTTCACAATAAAAGTGCAGAAAAGTGATATTGTCAAACATTCGACAAAAAAATATCATAATTAGATATTTGCTATATCAATTTCAGCAATAGGGAATATTGTTTACAATACAAATAAAAGCACAAACAAATTAAACCAAATATGTTTGCGCTTAATTATTAAATAACGTGATATAGTGATACTATTTGTCGCGATATATAAAATCAATATCCACATTTTCGTTTATTAGATTAAAATCACGATATTTCGTTTGATCATAATATAAGTTTATTGATCGAGATACTCACATATATAATTTAAGTATCTTACCATGTAAATTAAATTAAAATTATCTGGTACGTTGTTATTATGAAATTATCGAATAAACAAATTTCTTTCAAATTTTGATATAAAATCGCACTTGTATATGTATATATGTAAATATTCGCGCTTAAAATTTAATAACACGATTTGATGAATAGACGTCGAAAAAAGGCAGAAAAGAGAGAACAGAGGAATAATCATTGCGAAATAATACGGAAATTAGTGGGGGATATCAATAGAATAAATTTGTTCTATGCATTCATTTAACGCGACATAAATTTATTCGATGTAAATGCGGCAAAAATATCGTCATCGAGCAAAACACTGGCTTCAGAATTTTACAAAAATGTTGGTTTTCAGATTTAATAAGCATCTCTCTGTTCTCTCTGCATCTTGTTTATTATTTGCAATTACATCATCCTGTCATGTCGGCAAAATAAGAGGATGAGAGGATCGGTTATTGAAGTTTAACACTGTTAGGAATAGATAATAAAATATTTTAGGAAAAATAATAACAAGTATTTAGCGGTATAGATTCATTTATGTTATCTTGTTTGACGTTCTAATTCATTTATATTAGCTGAATTTTTTATATTCTTTTTAATTTCTAATTTTAATATTTGATTTTAATTTCATTTTTAATTAAACTGACCGCGTTGTGCGACTGCATTATAAATGTATATTAATATAAATGCTTTTATATAAAATTTAATATTTTAAATTACGATCCCGAATCTAAACTAGCAACTAAAAGTATTATAAATTTATTATTGTTATTGTCATTAGAGTATCATTAGTAATACACAATATCAGATATTATTCGTAATATGCTCTTTTGGAAATTTAAGTTGTCTTAAATTTGTATGTATAGATTGTTTATGTAATTTATACCCGAAATCAAAAAATTTTTTAAATTAACTAAAACATTAACAGATATATTATTTAACTAAAAATTGATACGTCAATTATATAATTGCTAATTTAAATATAAATAATTAAGTTAATTAAATTCGCTATAGTTAATATTTGCTAATATTTGCTTGTTAATATGTACCTGGATATTCTATATTTAAATTTGAGAGTGAATTATTTTTTACATTATATTTTATCTTGATATTTTACGTCTAACGTAAATACATTGGTTATCTCTTTTTTCCTGATATTTCAAGATGTTTTTGCGCGAGAAAAAAAAGTCACGTCACTTCCGGTCATAAATTAAAGTCTGCCTTTATCGTAAACGATAATTGCAACCTTACTGGACAGCAAATTAAACGAGTGCGGAAACAATGAGAATGCCACACAAAGGCGACGGTCGCAAGTGAAAAGAGCGGCAACGAGCGCGCGCGAACGTGACTTCCAACTAGAGGACCGCGAGGAACATAAAGCGAAAGGTTAAAAAGGTGAAACAACCGTTGAGAGTGTAGTGGCATTCGGTCAGCATCCGTCGACATTCGCGATAGAAGTTTTCTTGGTGTGAAGTCAGTTTCTCGGTAAATTGAAAGAAAGATGTAAAGTGCAGACGTACGGAAAAAATATGGTCGCAATTCTATTTTATCAAACGCGGCAAGAATATACAAAAAATATATATAAAAAGATACGTAGAAAAGCTAAAAGTGCCAATTATTGTTTCAAATAATGAACTCTTTTTTAGACAACAAGTCTTTTTATAAAACAAAAATATTATTTTGCATACATAAGTGTGTTCAAAATAATTAATTGGGTAATAATAATATTTTCGAAAAAAAGACATTACTTTTAAAAAAAATTTCGCAGAAAATTATCAGCTACGTAATGTCAAGTTTACTGATTAAAGCGGTTCA
>NW_021850355.1:254180-267973 GCF_003651465.1 Formica exsecta
CGGTTCAGAAATATTTACAGTACACTTGTACCCAGAGAGAGAGAGAGTAACAAGTATCCAGAGATATTTAGAATTCGTGAGAGACGCCGCAGATCGTGTGTACCTTTGATGCAAAATTTTGTGAAATCAGAATTATAAATTAAATGACTGAAATTGAATGGCCGTCTCTTCAGTGAAATTATATGTACTTTTGCTCTGCGTCTTGGCTTGAGATGAAAGTTACTCGTATAAAATAGGGCGCAATAAAAAGATTCATGAGAGGATTCCTTATTTGAGTATAACGGATGAATATCATTCATAGAAGATTCCTTATTTGAGCGTAACGGATGAATATCAATTATGAATTAAATAAATTAAAATTGAAAAAATATATACATATATGCATATCGAAAAAAATTACAAAATCATTGAAATTATATATTTACATGACGCCCCGCGATTTTTCTTAATCAAAATAGTCATCGAGAATTGATATATATCTGCCTTTTTCGTAATATCTCTTATAATGGTTAATATTTCGTCCAAAGACATAAATATGTATGTATAAGTAATAAATTTTCATGATTGTTTATAGATTTACTAAGGAAATTATATCACCTCCCTATATTCCTTTGAAGTTATGTTAATAGAATCAACTTTTCGCGCTGCTATGTTTAGTAATAGTTTCATTATTTGAGACCTTCTTGGTATTGATCGTCGTAAGCTATTTCTACTTTATTGCATAGTAATTTTCCAGTAATTTTTAATGTTATTTTAATATGCTAATAATATTGTAAAGTTGTTGCTTCTGTTGATTCTTAATAATTTCCAACATCACTACCAAATTTATATTTATTATTTATTTGCATAAATTTTGACGTTAATCTCTCCCCTCACCCCCTTTCTTTTATCGTCAAAAATCTGTATTTGCTAATTGTTGTCTAATAAATTGTTGATTTTGTGTAGTTTCATAATTACAGTATTCGTACTTTAACCAAAAATTTACAAGTAACAGATATTGTAAGTTATTTAATAACAAATTATAAAAGCTTCGATAATTTTGAGTATATATGTCTAAAAAATATTGCATAGCAAGAGAGAGCGTGCAACATTCTCTGTCTAAGTTTAAGATTTACTTTTGGAAGGGATTTTTGATCGGATACAATCATTCTCCACCATTTTATAATTTTGTTATGTTAAATATTTCGGTAATCTCAAGTCTTAAAGCAGAATTCTATTAACAATAAATAATACATTTTTACTATCTATTACTTCAAAACTAACTTTGCTGAAATTCTTAATTTTTTAACATTAAATAGCCGCAATTAAAATGAAACATAATCTTTAATTTTTCAGCAAAATGATCTCTGAATTAAACGGAGAATATTGTCATTATATAGATTTTTAAAAGACACTCTATACATCTTTTATCGCTCGAAGAACTGATCTTTTTCTAGTGACACTGATCGAGATTACATAAGTCAGGTCAATTAATCTGCTATGTTGCTGTTTTTGACAGCACCTTTTTTACGTAACATCATCTGAGGATTCGATAGATTGGTGGTGTAAATTACAACAAAGAAGCGACTTATCGCAAAAGAGAGATACGTTAAAAAACTAATAGCGAAATATTCTTCTGTGAAATAGAAGTTTCATAAAAAATCAACGGGCTCTTAAGAATAAATTTGCGCTTTCTGCGCATTCCTTTTTTATATCCGTTTTTATGAATATAACATTCGATTCTTTTATGCCGTTTATGCGGCAGTTAATTAGCTTCATAATTAATTCTTTTCTTTCAGAATTTTATCTTGGATAAAATGTGCTCGTTAAAACGACAATTGTATAACACTTATTATTTGAAGATAAACTTCTGTTCGAGAAAATTTCCGCGGTTATAAAAAAACTGTATAACTATATAAATGACATTAAGTCATACACCATAAAGTATATTACAACGTTGTTTGTATTGTATAAAGAAAGTAATAAGAAATGTGAAAACAGATGAGTTATTATGTGAGATGAAAGCGAAAGGAAAAAAATATCACATATTATAGAAGAGAACGTTATTTTTAAATATAACAATATAACAATATAATATAAAAATAATTTGTCAAAAGTGACTATCAAAAATAATTAGAAAATATAGAAAAAGGACACCATTAAACAGTATTGGAAAAACCGCAGTCAAAGCTCTCGCACTTTTAATTGGATGATTTTAATAACTTTAACAGATAAATTTATAAATATAAAATTGCATATTTTAAATATATACATACATATACATACACACTATATATATATATATTTCTTAACTGCTGCTTTTAAAAAATATCAGGTGTAACGAGTTGCTTCTACCGTTTCGTTTTATACGAATTGATGATACTTAATAGACCATAAAAATAACGACCGTATAGCTTGATCACAAAAGTAATCGTGATACTCGCTGAGCCATACATCGAACAAATCAAGTCGCAGTAAAATGCCGTGTGTTAAAGCAAAGACGAAACGTAGTTCACATTGCACCTCGAATCAATCGAATCGCTTTCTGATCGTGCGCACTCGTTCGTGCAACAGTTCGCGAATCGGTCAAGGGGATACTGTAAGAGGCATGCTCTTTTGCACCCTTCGTAAGCAGCGATTCGTGAAAATCAATTTCGTTTTCATTCATGCAAATCAAATTCGATTTATTCCGAAACGTGAAAATTTATTGATGCATGACATGGAAAAATTCAAAGATAAATAATATATAATCGTTATTATATCCCTCTTATTCGTCATATATTTATATATAGCGTTATTTAAGTATATTTAAGTATTATTAAATATGTGAAAATATAATATCTAACTAATATATAATATTATGTGTAATATATTAGAAAAAGACAATAAAAGAGAAAGAGAAAAAATCTCATATAAAATAACTAATATCCTCTCAAATATAATTATCCTCTCAAATATATGTTATCGTTATTAAAATACTGCACAATAAGCAATCCGCTTACTTTACTTCGCATTCATTATACATGTAATTGTGCAAATTATATTTTATTTATACACTTTAATGAGGAAAAAAGAAAAAGGGATACATATTTTCAACTGCAAAAATAGTGCTTTTGCACAATTGATTTGTCTGACGATTTGATAGACATAAAAATCTAAAGGTTCAAAACCATAAAATTTTTGATCCTGCACGACATGAAAATTAATACATTTTTTACAATCATTAATTATATAAAAAATTATAACTTTTGCGATCAAAGATATCGGATTTCTATATTAAGAAAGTAAATGCTTGTGAGTAAAACCAAATGAATATATTTTCTATGAAAAGAAATGTAACAGTAAAAAGAATACGAAATTTTCGCGAATTTATTATTTAAAAAGCGCGATTCTAATCATATTCCTTCCTCCTTCCAAAGCTTTAAAGTAAAGCTCGTAAAGGTAAATAGGTATATATGAACAAATAAAAAATGAACAGCAAACGCCCATTTACGCTGTTAAAATTCAGAAGATGTTTACGTCTTAGCAAATGCAAACAGAATATTCGTTAGCGTTTGACTCGTCCATAAAAAGATGGTACCATCAAAGAAAGTCTTAAATAAATTTATTTTCGCGTTTGTGCCAAAAATTCTCTTTGCGCATCATAACGGGAAAACAGATAATTCATATATATATATATCTATATTTTTAATAGATATATTTATCTTACAATTAGACAGACATCTCTATGATTTATAAAATAAAATGAAAGATCAGATATTATTTTTCAAACAAGGCACATTGTTGTTTACAAACTTTTTTGTTAAGTTTATCGCTAATCAATTATTTGCAATATTTTATCAATTCATTTTTTATAACCATAAATTTATTTCTTTTTTGATAGTAAATGCAGCAGTTTTTATGTTTATATAAATTAAATGCAATCTCTCTCTCTTTCTCTCTCTCTCTCTCTTCATATCAAATAAGGATCACATGAAGACAATTCGCACAAACACAGTTGCAAATAGTTGCTTATGAAACAAATATAATATATGCATATTGGGTAACCGACTTGAGATGCGCACGCTTTGTTTAGCACAATTTTGCTATTATAAGTACAAACGTTTGTACGAGCCGACAGGTCTTTTATTACTTCATGAAGTATAATTCAAAATGTAATATGTACGCGGTAATTCACCATAAAAGCGATTTTCCCCGTTCAAATTCAAGCGCGTTTAAACTCGATGTAAAGTTACGAGCAATAACGATTAGATTCCTGAAGTGGTGTCGCCTCCTCTTTAAGACACGTTCAAGGAATGTGCCAGAACGGCATTATACGCGACACAAAACAGAGACGAATTCTCAACGTGCATCTGCATCGTCGCATCTTGGAAAGTTCCGGTGCACTCGAGAAGAGAACGAAGCCGCGCTTGGTGGTTTAGAATGACTTTGTTTGCTAGTTTATGAAGACGACCGTTAAAGTTCGTTAATATTAAGCCTCTGTCATATTGAGAATACGCTCTGCGAGAGAATATATGCCAAACTTGCATATCCCCATTTTCATGTCTCGCAAAACCGCATAAACCATTCTTCTTCGTCGAAAGTATAACAAGATGCAAAACTTTAATTTATTATATTTATACAAATCGATGTCCTTTGATATTATTTAATGTTGAATTGATGATTAAAAAATGTTTTAAGAAAAAAGATTGCTTTGAAGAAAATCGTTCAAAAATTCGATAGAAATATTAGATATATACGTTTCTTAAAAGTTTCTTAAAAGTATTGGATGTATATAAAAAATGTATATATAAAATGTATATATAAATTTCACGCATATACGAATATATAAAATTATATGAATTTGAATAAAAAAATTGTTTAATGATTTTATCGTGTGGAAACACAAGAATAACCTGATCGAAAGAATAATTTTTGAGTACAAAAAAGAGAGAAAGTGAAAGAGAGCGTTTTAATATTCTCTTACGCGCGCGATAATTATTTACGCACAATTGGTGAATTATTAATCGTATAAATTATAATTTAATTAAAAGTGACATTTGATATCATCGAATAATTTTAATCGAATAACAATTGAATTCGATCTCGTGTATAGCGCCTAAACGATCAAGTATTAAAAGGTCGCTTTTAATTACATTCGATGATTGTCAAAGACATGATGAACACAAACACACACACACACACACAATTTTAATTTTAAACTCTACTGCATTTCATTAGATTATTACGCAATGTCCCAATGGATTATTCAGCAATATCATATAATCCTCGAGCGTATAAAGCATAATACATTTAACATAAAGCATTTAACTTCAATATTATATACAATGAAATAGAAATAATTTTATATACACATGAAAAGGACGTTAGATAGAAATTTCAATTCAGGTGGGAGAAATAGTACACGTGAACATGAAGGTAAAGATACTTTTGATTGTCAAAGTATAAGTTTTTCCATATTCTTTCCTCTGATTCTGAATTATTTTTGCAATGAAAAGAAAAATGTTCACGTAATACGACAAAATTACTTTTTACGATAAACTTTTCTCCCGAGAAATCTGATAAAGTCGTGATTATAATTTATCATTTTTTTCCTTCTTACACCAAGATTTTCCTCACTCGCACAAGGTATCCCAGTTTCTCCTTACGCTTTCTTTCATGTACGTGTTTGTCGAACAACTTGGAGTGAGCTTTTTCTCGGTGATAATTTGATAGAATACTATCATCTTTTCATAACTCTAAATATAATTTGTAACCGAGACTTTCACACAAGTTAAATTTTTTTAAAAATAAAACTTATGTTCGCGCGCAAATAAAGAATAAAAACTCGTTATCTATTTTTCTATTTGTTTGAAATTTAATTCTTGAAAATCTCTAGATGTGTACGGTTAATAATTGTTTCAATAATTAATTATTTCATTTTGAATATTCACATAAATGAAAAATTATTCCTGGGAAATTTGGAATACCATGTAATGCAATCTTATACGTGCGTAAAAACACAAAATTTGATTATTGAGGGTGAACTTGATTATCGTCGTATCGAGATAAATCCCAAAAGAGACTAGTCGGCTGCGAAACGGACGTGCTCGTAAATCAAAAGGGGAAGGACGTCGCGTGTCTTAAGCTAATCAATGTTGCGTAAATAAATTAGTTACAGCGTTATTGTTCGCGCTTCAGAGCCACGTGCGCTCTCACTCTTAAGCCTCTTTCGGCACCTTTCCCCGATCGCCTTTCCGTTCGTCACGTTGCCAATGAAGACAAATCTAATCGACGGCGAAAAGGATTTCGAGCCGTCTTAGACAATTTCTTAGATTTACGGAGGGATCAGCTAAAAGTCATCTATTCCGTAAGCAAGTTCGGGCAAGTTATATAAGCTACGTAAGACAAAATATGTGAAAATAAAATATAATACAGAAGTCATAAAACATAAAATAATAATGTCCAAATGCAAAAATACTACGTAAAAAATATTTTTAAAAATAATAATATACACATAATTGAAGACGTCTTGAATCTGTTAGAACATAAAATCATTATCATTACAAATAGTGCTCTAATTAAAAAGTATTGCTCTCGTACAAAAAAAAAATGAAAATTATATATTACGAGACAGCAAAAATTATGGATAAACTTTTGAATAGATTTAAGGAAACTCAATAAAGTAGAAGATCTTGGTTGAAAATATTTGAAAGGTTGAAAAATCATTCGACAGGATCAAAAGCATGCAGATCACAGAGACGATCGCTATGGCTATGGAACAACGGCTGCCAGAGATTGACTTTTATATGAGTTTACATCGTACTGGAGCCGGGAAAGAGGAAAAGGCGCATGAAAGATACAAAAGGCGAGCACGTAAATTAAACTTTGCAATATTCCGAAAGAGATCCGAAAAGTGACGCGAGTTTGAATTGGATCGCCAAAGAAGTTTGAAGATATCTATTTTAAATAATAGACGCAATATTGCGCAATGTGCATATCTTATAAATTTATACTGATTTATACGATACCTTGACGAAATAATAATGAATAGTATAATAAATAATAATAAGTAATAAAAAAATATATTAAAATATATACATATATATATATAAAATAATTATAAATTAAAAAAGATTTGCAGAATTTTCTTCAAAATTTTATTTCTTCTTTTTCAGAAAGAATTAGAAAAAATTATCGCAAATAAGAAAGAGTAAACAAATTCTCGAAAAAAATGTTTCAGATATTAATATTAATGTTCAATTAATAAATGTTTCAGATAATAATATTTCAAATTTCTAGATTTAATCTTTTACTTTTATATTATATGTACATGCATACATATTATATACGGATCATTTAAATATACGTATGTTACACAGGAATATAATTATATAAATTAAGAGGTATTAATGACTCCACATACATACATAACTCGGCATGAATTATTAATTTGAAATCGTATGACTCACTGTACCGTTGAAATCCTGCGATTCAACTTCCTATACAAATCCGCCATGATTCCGCTATATTGAACGTCGTGATCCCGCTATACTGAACATCACGATTCCCGTAATCTGTAAAAGGCATTTCCGACAAATTATATCTACCTGCGCATCGAATTATGCTTTCTCTTCGCAAAACACGTTACTGTCAAAATATTCGCATTTCGAGAAATAATATAATCGAATGTTTATATAAACAACGACAGCAAAGATTTGCAGAACTTCTGAAAAAGGTAGCTTTTCGAAGGCAACATGTCTCGAAGAGAAAGCACGCGATTTATATTTGTACATTACGTGCGAAAAGGAAATCTCCATTCCCCCCGGTTTACCCAAATACCTTATTTCAATCCGAATCCAAATTCGCTACGAATAGACAGGATATTGGAAGAAAATGTCGATTTATGAGGCTGGCTTATCTCCACGTTGTGAACCGCAACAATCCATTCGTCCGACTCGCGCGAAAATCCGAAATTGAATTACGATAATGTCTAGTTTCACCGCGAGCGGCGCCACAAGCAATAACGAATTATTCGGACGTGACGAGATTCAAAGTCCAGTCGATAAGAAAAGTAATCACTTTATCGATTATCGATAATTCCTGTTTTATTGATTATCAGCAATTCTCATTTTATGAATTATCACTTACCGACTTAAAATATCGCAAGAAGTTTTGTTTTCCAGATATTAAAAATTATAAGATACATGAAAAAAAGAGATGTTAAAATGTGTTTTTTTCCAAATATATTTTTAAATATTGTTAATGAAATTTTTTGCCGATTGGAAAAATATTCTTTTTTCAGCTATGCATATATTTATGTTTGCATAATAATAATAGTTTTATTTTAGATTAACTGAAGGAGTTACGTGATACATATTAAGCAAATATATGAACAGTATATGTATATATACATAATATATGCGTTGTATTATCGCGAGCGAGAGAATCCGACAAATGATTGAAAATAGGCTCAAATGTTTACCATGTAATTTGTGTCTCACTATCTACACATACGTGGCAAACGGAGTATAAACATATGAGAGAGAGAAGAATTACAACGCATTTTAAAGAAGAAAAATTTACGTGACATTATTATTATTATTCATATAGCTGTAATGCGTATGAATAATGCATAAAGCATAAAAATTGAAATCTTATTTACGGTTGCATATAAATAATGCATGAAACATTAACATTTTATTTATATAATTGTCAGGAAACTCCAATCGAGTATTAATTATTATTTATGTTACTGGATCCGAATTATGTATATTTTAATGAAAATCATTTACACAAATGAAACTCTGACTTGATATATTTTTATACTGTGAAATACATGACAATATATATATATATTGTCTTATATAACGCAAGAATTAAAAGAAACTGTATAAAGTGTAAGAGAGAAAACATATATATATACTGTATGGCAAATTATCCCGTTATTATCGTCATTATCATTATTGACCCGTATTAAGCATACAAAAATATTATGTTCCAGCTATACTTTGCGTGAATGATATATTTAACTTAATCTAATTTTAAATATTACGTTTTCAATAACTAGCGGTTTAACGATGATGGTAGACCTCCATGGTCAATCTCGAACCTTGCTCTTTTTATCTTGAACAATAAAGAGACACGTGCTACATGGCGTATATGTTTTATATATATATATTCGTCAAATGAGATTATCGATCTGCTATTAGTATACTCAGAGTTGACAATAGTCTCTATTATCTATACTTATCTATTAAATATCTTACGATCAAAGGCTGAAATTTCGCAATAGTATTATTGTTTATATCAAGAACACTAGGTATATATACACAGATAATGGACAAGAATTGGAAAGAGACAATATCTGTTATATTATATATATTTTATTCTGTTTTGTATGTGCATCCGATGTTTCTTTTTTAAAGCATCCGAAAAGAATGATTCAGCCGCTTACTCATTGTCTCCGACTAAATTTATCAAGGGAGGGGAGAAACTAAGCGTGCCGTGGCTCTAAATTTGACAATCATCCGTACAACAGCTGTTGCGTCGACGCCGCACGGCAATCAGCTGTTATGACGTGCGTCGCGCACACGCGATCTAGGAACTTTGGTAGCGCATGCGCGTCGCGACGAACGCATCACGTCCGCGACGCGCGACAATTCAAAGGATTTCCGCTCGCGATGCGTTCCGGAAATGTCGATGAAATCCTCGAAATTGTTCGCACCTCTATTCTGCACGGAGACGAGAATGTACGTGTAAATCGATCGTAACTAAATGCAGTTATAACATCGGCAATCGCGCGACGTTTCATTGAAGAGCTCATCGATAAAGTTTCAGAGTTTGCGCAACGATTATGATTCGCAGCGATCGTGAATGCGCGTGACATTTCTCCTTTTCGCCAGTGTTTTAAAACCTTACAGAAAGTTAACAACGAAAGAAATCCGACTCGCGAGCAAGGAATCACGAATGTAAGAAGGCGAAGTGAGAGAGCGAACGTCACACATGATATCCTGCGAGAATTTTCTCTCACGTGGGTTGCGGGAACGGCCAAGTGTATCAAGCAAGCGAACGTGTCGAACGTCGGGAGTAAGACGAGAGTAGCGTGGAGAGGGAGGGTACAGAGCGTACGCAGACGTGAGAAGGACGGAAGGTGGCGAGAGGGAGAGCGAAACAAACGAGTCAGTGAGTGCGAAACACGAACAGCAGTGCGCGGAGCACAGCTTTATCTGTGTTGTCTCTCGTTGTTGTCCGCATTATGCGCCGTTGAGTGAATTGTCAAGTGAAATCAGAAATGGCTGCCAACGAGCAACAACGTAAGGTGAGTGAGCGACGCGGGGACCGGGGACGGCGCGGATTCTTTCCGCCGGCGGAAACATCGGCGCGGAAAAACATGGGCCGCACTTTGTCGATTCCACGGGACGAAACGTGCGCGCGCGGCGCGTCGCTTTTGTGTCAAAAGTCACGGTTGATCCATCTGTGCTACCTCTTGTCTTATATTACATATACGTATATATATATATATATATATGTATACATACATCGTGCGCGATATCGACGAGTGACGACAAAGATAGGGACGACGACGAGTGCGTGATTCGTTCACGCGTAGACGTGAACGGCGCACGATCCCCGGGATAACGCGGAGGCACGGATGTCCCCCGCGCGCGCCGCATTCCCGGATAATCGCTCGTCTTCATTCAAAGATCGCGCAGTCGGTCGTCTGTATTTACTTCGGTCAGCCGAGCAGCTGTCAGTGCGCGAAATCGTCGATGTGATAGGCACAAAGATGTACGACGATCACGATGACGATGTGAGTGTTGTATTAGCTTCCCGATAAGCTTCAGGAGCTTTCCGCGACGGGGAGAATCTTCGCAACGTCTTTTCTTTTTTTTTTTTGGAAATGTCGATGAAATCCTCGAAATTGTTCGCACCTCTATTCTGCACGGAGACGAGAATGTACGTGTAAATCGATCGTAACTAAATGCAGTTATAACATCGGCAATCGCGCGACGTTTCATTGAAGAGCTCATCGATAAAGTTTCAGAGTTTGCGCAACGATTATGATTCGCAGCGATCGTGAATGCGCGTGACATTTCTCCTTTTCGCCAGCGTTTTAAAACCTTACAGAAAGTTAACAACGAAAGAAATCCGACTCGCGAGCAAGGAATCACGAATGTAAGAAGGCGAAGTGAGAGAGCGAACGTCACACATGATATCCTGCGAGAATTTTCTCTCACGTGGGTTGCGGGAACGGCCAAGTGTATCAAGCAAGCGAACGTGTCGAACGTCGGGAGTAAGACGAGAGTAGCGTGGAGAGGGAGGGTACAGAGCGCACGCAGACGTGAGAAGGACGGAAGGTGGCGAGAGGGAGAGCGAAACAAACGAGTCAGTGAGTGCGAAACACGAACAGCAGTGCGCGGAGCACAGCTTTATCTGTGTTGTCTCTCGTTGTTGTCCGCATTATGCGCCGTTGAGTGAATTGTCAAGTGAAATCAGAAATGGCTGCCAACGAGCAACAACGTAAGGTGAGTGAGCGACGCGGGGACCGGGGACGGCGCGGATTCTTTCCGCCGGCGGAAACATCGGCGCGGAAAAACATGGGCCGCACTTTGTCGATTCCACGGGACGAAACGTGCGCGCGCGGCGCGTCGCTTTTGTGTCAAAAGTCACGGTTGATCCATCTGTGCTACCTCTTGTCTTATATTACATATACGTATATATATATATATATATATGTATACATACATCGTGCGCGATATCGACGAGTGACGACAAAGATAGGGACGACGACGAGTGCGTGATTCGTTCACGCGTAGACGTGAACGGCGCACGATCCCCGGGATAACGCGGAGGCACGGATGTCCCCCGCGCGCGCCGCATTCCCGGATAATCGCTCGTCTTCATTCAAAGATCGCGCAGTCGGTCGTCTGTATTTACTTCGGTCAGCCGAGCAGCTGTCAGTGCGCGAAATCGTCGATGTGATAGGCACAAAGATGTACGACGATCACGATGACGATGTGAGTGTTGTGTTAGCTTCCCGATAAGCTTCAGGAGCTTTCCGCGACGGGGAGAATCTTCGCAACGTCTTTTCTTTTTTTTTTAATTTTCTTATCCATGCCCACTCGCGGAGACACCCCGTGAATTTTGCTGACGATGCAATCAAAGCGCAGCGCTGTATGTACACTCGGCAACATGAATGCCAAATTGATGCACATATCGGAGCCTATATGCATTTTCCATTTATGCGTTTAAATTCATGTGTTAATGTTAAGGTATATTCCCGTCACCGTTTGTATATGCAATATAGCGTTCAGCTTAAACCGCAACATGACAGCTCCTGAACGCTGCGGATTCTCGTCGAACGGGTTCGCATCTGTCTTCCTTCTTTCTTTTTATCTACTTCTTGATTCTTCGTGTGAAAAACCTGGCACAAAGAAACGTGCTTTTCTGAGAATATTCTGGAGTTTGCGAGCGATTTTATTCGACGTAACATATGTGACAGTTGTCTTTATCATCGAGATCGTTCCTCGGTGACGTTACCTCATCGGAAATTAGATCATAAAGAACGATCGGTTTCGAAAGAGAGAGAAAGAAAGAAAGAAAGACGCATCGATCGAGAATCACGCGAGCTATAATTCACTTTCCGTTTGCCATGCTCGGGATCTCCTCTTTCGTTTCGCGGAAGTCCCGTTTGATAATTGAGAAAAACTCCCGTCGTCCCCAGCACGAACATATATATCGCGTCTTGTATCTCGTCGGTCGATAAGCGTTAATGTTTTTTTGAGTTTACGGCATCGCAATTCGATTGCACGGCACGTAACGAACGGCCGATCTCCGTTTGCGTTTCGTCGAGCGTTAATTGTCGCACGCTGCATCGTCGTGAACAGAACGCATTCCCTGTCACAAAACATCATGTCATCGCGCGACAACGCGATGATTTGCACGAGAGGACTCGCATACGCGAGAAGAGTCACGCGGATTCTTTCGATCGAATAATCCGCGGACGGGATGTCGTAATCTTTTTTCCTGCCCGTTCACAGGCGCATTTTGTTATCCACATTGAGACATATGTTGCAATTATATGCGTGATCCATTTTGTGCGCTCAGGACTAGTTTTTTCTTTCGTGCGCGTAGCGGACTTTCTCATTTATTTTTATCAACGTGCGTTTTATGCATTCTCAATTACATTTTCTCTCATCAGTCGATCGGCTAAATCTCGTAAGATATGGATCGATATCAAGCGTAAAAGTTTAAACAGGCGATATGTACGAGTCGTGTAATGAAAGGCTGTTTCACTTTAAGGTTTCACCAATATAGCAACATGGCTACTTATGGCTATGATGTAAAACTTGATGATACCACGGATATTTCCTAATACAGGGGAAAGAGAGAGAGAGAGAGAGAGAGAGAGAGAGAGAGAAAGACATTTTTGTTGTTTATCGAAACTTGTAAAACATGTTGCTTAGAATATCCTCTGATTTGTATATATAAATAATTGATTAAAGATTCATGTTAAAAGTTGCTGATCGATACAAACTAAAATTTATTTATATGACGTAAATATTAATTGCAATTAGAGAAAAATAAAAGTAAATCAAGATTGTGAAGCTAGATTTCTTGTTGTAATTTTTTTTAAATCTGTGTTAAAAATAACAGATTTTTTCTTTCATATAATCTTTACTTTAACAATAAGTATAGAATAAATACTAATATTTGTAAAAGAAAAGATATGTAAAAATAAATGTTCTTATATATTTATTATAATATATTTATTCATGTATATACTAAATATACATATGTGCCCATGAACCACACCCATTTGAAAGAAAAAT